>NW_020202756.1:0-9959 GCF_001531365.2 Cynara cardunculus var. scolymus
TGTGTGTTGAACGGATATTTCACCGGACAAGGTGATCGGAGTTCAATCCGATCAACCTTAATCCGGTTGATGATTGTCCGATTTATTTGTTTTTGACTTAGTAATTTTGTGTGTGAATACTTAGTTGTCCGGACTTCTAATCTGGTCACAACTTTGTTTTTCTTTCAAGTGTTAGTATGTTTGTATGCTGTCCGGACTTCTAATCCGGTCAATCTGTTTTTTCTATTTTTTTCTTAGTGTTGGATTTCTTTTAGTTTTTGAGTTGGATTTTTTTTCTCTTTCTTTTCTTGTTATTTTTTTAGAGTTTAATTTTTTTTGGTGTGTGGATTATATTTTGATTAAATAAATGGTTTCTAATGTTTTTAGAATTTTTACTGGTTAATGGCGGATCAACGACATCAATCTGACGAGGAATCTCATGTTCCTTCCGTCAGATCAGATAACATTCCTATACACCCGCCCAACCAGCCTATTCCATCAGAAATCATTTTCCCACAAACAAAATACCTTGATATAAAACCAAATAACCATGTCTTCTCCTTTGCTATGCCAGCTGAATACCCGATCWTTATAGAAATCCTGAAAGGCCATCCAATTTCTTATTCTTTATCTGCAAATACACCAGTTCCAAAGGTGTATTTACAACAATTTTGGAGCACTTTGACTTTAGAAAAAGACGGGGATGCTATCTACTTTCAAGGCGAAGTTGACGAATATGTCAGTCATCTGACATTGAAGCGTCTTAGAAGAATACTTCGTCTGCCCGGACCAGGATCTACTGGTTTTGAAGATTTTATATCAGACGAACAATTGTCTCTAGATATCAAGCGCCTAGGATACTCGGCAGTTCTGAACAACCCAACTCAGTTCAAACGACGTTTTATGCCTTCAATCTGGCACTTACTGTTCTCTATCTTCAATAGATGCCTGACGTCAAAAACAGCGGGCATAGATACATGCAGTAGCTCATTCCTTAAATTCTTCATGGTGTCGTCTTTTCAAGAAAAAACTATGACTTCGCCTTAGTCATATGGAATGAGTTAGTAGAGCTAGTCAATGCAAAAAGATTCCCGTGAAAAGCTCAGAAATTTGTGCCATTCCAGAGATTTCTACAATTATTCATTAAAGCCATGATGAATGCTAATGAGGATATTCCGGCCAGATCCAATTCTGAAAAAGGGCCAACATTCACCATGACCAGAATCAGACAGCATACTGAAGTGGAAAACCTGGATTCAATAATGCCAGTACCACAAGAATTGATTGCCCTAGCTGATCAGACTGCTCAGTGTGTAATAGACTATAGGAGAGTGATAGATCCAATAGTTCAACCAGAACCGGTTGTACTTGCCCAAGTATCACCCCATGCCTCAGCTGTGAGAGAGCGGTTAGAATTAAAAGAGAGTGTTCAGGAACAGGGGTTACCTGAATAGGGAACTGAGCTGAGAGAAAAAGAATCTGAGAGGGGTGAACAGGCGGGGGGAGCGTCTGATCAGCAAAGCACTCCAATTGTTAGTACTTCCTCAACTTCAAGTTTGGAAGCTACTGAATCTGATTATGGGGCAGATTCTAGTAATAGTCAAGATGATGATGATGATGATGATGATGATGATGATGATAATGATGGAGCCGATGATCGTGATCAATCCATTCCTGTTCAAAATATTGCAGTTGGCACAATTGTTGATGACATTGACGATATTTTTCCTGAGTATTCTTCTCAGCAACCTTGTCCAAGCTTGCATTCATTATCTTTCAACGTGGACGAATGTGATGATTACGATCGCATACTTCAAGACATACCGGATGATGGAGGAGATGAGGGAGTTAATGTTGAAAATGACGAGATGATGAGAGAAAGGGAAGCAGAAAAATATGGAGAGGGTGAGAGTGGAGCAGAAAAAGAAGTTCAAACTCCTATCCAAACTGATACACTTAGCCGGGCAACCACATCTGCTACTGACATTCATCCGTTGAATGTTAGTATTGAAAAAGACATAGCTAGCCCAGCTATGCATTTGCACACCCCTCCTATCCACTCAATTGGTTCTCAACAACCAATTGTTTCAATTTCACATGGGGATATAGCTCATATGCTAACTACTTCTCATTTGGAGAATGTAGTTATTGAAACAAGTAGGCCGCTGCCCTAGCCTACGACTTCGATTTTGTGCACCTCGAGTCTAGAGTCGATACACATAGGTACACATGAGTCAGGAACATCTGTTGCTCCAAGTGCAGTTCTTAGTGAACTAGCTGGAACGACCAGAGTGGTGTCTTTTGACATTTCACAAGGACAGGTCGGAAGTCCTACCAATGCTAATATTATGCCAACATTGAACGTAGGCACAACAGTTTATTCAACTGTTGTTACAACTGGTATTCTAAGTGAACCAGGAGTTACTTTACCCGATAACGTGTCAAGGGAATACCTGGACGGCGCCCTAAAGGCTGTTCAAGACAATATGGATTCTCAAATGGATAGTCTCAAAAGAATTTTGAAGGGGAAGGAGGTTATAGAAGAAGAGCCATCATTTGTGCCATCACCACCGCATGTTCCTAAACCGTCTGTACCAGATCAATCGGTGGATGAGCTGAAATCGTTGTTGTATGCCAAATTAATGGCATCTCAGAATCCAGAGGCTGAGGACGCAGATTTGGTCGGTCTCTTACGTCAACAATTAGACGTGAACCCCTTTGTTAGATCCTCAGAGTTTTTGGTTTTTCAAGATGTGGTTACTTCTAGCTTTTCCAAAGTTAGCAAGTTCATCACATCTAACACATAAGATCTTAAAAGTTTAATAGACGCCCTAGCTGAACGGGTGTCTACCTTAGAAGAAACCTACAGGTCTCAGGCCATATCTCTCAAAAGAAGGCATGATGATCAGGACGATCCAGATAGTCATGAGGGGGAGAGAAAGAGACAGAGATTGGCTGAGACTTCTAAACAAGGTGCAAGGGTTGGTGAGGAGCCATCAACTCAAGACGTTACTACTGAAGTTTCTGACCCGAAATCAGTTCGGGAAATAACAATTGAGGTTATTGAAGTTGTAGATGAAGGTTTGAAGACAGTCCTACGATCGAGCCAATGGTTGAAAAGTCGGCGGACTCCACTGTAGGAACAAGGATGCTATTGGACTTGTCTGCCAACGTTGGTTTCAACGAAGCGTTCTCTAAAACTCTGGGTGGAGAGCAAGACTTTGGAGAAGACATTGACAATATAGACGAATCGACTGGGATCTATTTTGACTTTGAAGCCGATATAGATGATGAAGATCCAGTCTTTCCTGTTCAAGAAGAACGTCAGTCTGCTTCAGAATCTTCCACTGTAGTCATATCTGATGTGCCAGACATTCCAGCTCAAAGAGAACATGTTGATCCAACTGAAATCTTCACCAGAGACTATGTGCCATTTCATATTAGAGCTAATTTTCCTGGATATGATCGAGCAAGGACCTGAGAGCCATATCTTGAAGATATCTACTTTGGAATCTTCATCCGTCATAGAAAAATTTTGTGCGGTGACAGAGTTCTAGGTATTCATAAGCAGACAAGAGAATATGGTACTGAATACTGTCATCTTCTAAAAGCCAAGTGCCAACCAATCAGTGAAGTTCGTACAAAGCATCRGATTGTGACGATCAAACAAATAGATGCTTAGAAATTGTTGAGAATCTGGTATCTTGTTTTCACTGTAACAAGGCAGGATGGTCAGATTTGGAGATTCAGCGAAGCAGACTTCTCGAACTTATACTTGGATGACCTTGAATATATGTATTTTGAACTCAAAAACATGACGATCAGAAAAGAAGGAGAATTGGTTGCTCTTGAAGCAATCAAGAGATTTATATGTTGTCATGTTAAATTGGCAATGGTCATTGATGTACAGATGGGCCTTGAAGACAATCAGCAAATCATCAATCTTAAAAGACCAAATCAAGACCTAGAAGACATTGAAGGCTATCCAGTGTATATGGTTCTTGAAAGCCCAGAGTTCGGGGTTGTCTATTTTGCTCAACTACAAGTAAAGAAGTTCATGAGGTTTAGCGAGTTGAATAAGTATTCTGACGGTACGATCAAATTAGTGAGAAGGGCACTTGACTTGAAGAGGGTGATGAACGATAAAAGCTGCTGAATCTGAACGGATGAGTTCCAAGGAAAGATACTTGCTGATCAATGCGATAAACTTGCTCAAGGAGAAGATCCAATATAGGAATGCTCTAAGAAGATTGGAGAAGATACTTGGACTGCGGAAAGCGAAATTCACAAGAGTCCAAACTTGAATCCAAAGGGGGAGAATGTTGGGTTGAAGTTAGAGCGTTAAAACTGTATTGAAGTTTCTCCTTAGAATAGCTTTATTATGTAATAGTGTAGTTTTACTATTTCCTAGTATAAATAGTATTTTCCTTTGTAATTGTCATTACAAAGTCATTAGCATAATTGTAATCAAGATTAGAGCTGTAAATTTCTGTCTCTCAATCTAATCAATCTTTGATAATATTCTCTCTACTTTTATGTTCATCTTGTTTCTTGAAGATCATATCATGTTTGTATGATTTATGGACTTCACAATTTCCATCCAACTCAATGACTTTTGGGGACAAGGTGTCGAAACCAACATTCCTTCCGATCAATCTACATTCTTGCCACAAGTATTCCAATTTGACAACAAAACACCATACAATTCTGGTTTTGATGCAAACAACCTGAATACGAACGAAAATAACCTGGATTTCAGATTCGTTTCACAATTCTGTGGTATCTTTGAAAGCATCAAGAAGACTGCAAACAAGTTAGAGTCGCCATTAACAGGTGAAAAAATTAAGCACCCTCCTCTTCCTTAATCTATAGTATAGTATCAAGTTAGTTATATCATGCTTGTTATTATTACCCAACTTCTTGATACTGGTTGTGTATCATATATTTTGTTTATATATGTGGTCTATTGTGACAAAGATTTTTTGATCGTTATCAATCATCAAAACCCACAATTTAGTTTATGCTTTTATCAAAGATCACTGGCTTAAAAAGGGCTTGATCACCATGGTTGTGTTAGCTGATAAGAATATACATTACACATAGTGAAAGATGGAGACAAAGAGAAGGGTGAATGCATGTGAGGGTTGTTGGGTTAGTGATAAAGTTGTGTTCTTTTGGGACCAATTGACCAAAAGATTAGGTAGAAGTAGTGGACATTAAAGGGGGACCCAGATTTGGATAGAAGTTAGAAGCAGAAGCAAAACTTCTTCATTCCTCCTAATCTCCTATTGATGATGCTATAGTTTCTTTGGAGGATCCTAAAACAAGTGTTAACTACATGATTAAAAAAGGTGCACAAAAGTTGAAGGTTAGAAAACACAACCCCACAACCAAAGCATTTCAAGATTACAAATGGCATAAAAACCAACAAAAACCAAAATAGCATACCTTAAAAACATAATCCATTTCATAAGAAAGTGGCCAAAACTAACACGAAACATAAAAGTCAAAAACCCCAAGGAGCCGTTTACCAAACGCTTACTCAGGTAAGTGAACAACAAATCACAATACCTTCCCGGATGAATATGGTAATGATAAAAAATTTTAACCAGTAAGTGAGAGACAAGGAACAAGAGTCTTACCCGTTAAGTGAGGGCGACCACTCTTACCACGGTAAGCGCTTACCGGGTAAATTATTGCATACGATATTGTTTTGGTGGACTAAAATCTTATCTGGTAAGTAAATGGTAGCGTCAAATTTACTAGTAAGCTCTTACCGGGTAAGTGTTTGGTAAACGGCCCCTAAAGCTACAAAACTAATTTGTTCTCCCGGTGCATCATAATAGCTAAAAGTCTATCCAATACTACTATCCCATGACCAACATCAACATATCAATTACCAAATGGTATTAAGAAACTACAAGGAAGATTTAGGTTTTTACCATAACATGGCACCCATTTCAATCATCATCTTCATCCTATAAACACATCAAAAAATACCCTTTGATCAAAATCAAACTACACATTATTTGAATCTTGAAAAGTTTTGGATCTTCAATAACATACCTCCTCACTGCCTACCTCATCTTCCTCATCATTAACCTCAAACTTAGACTTGTCAGATTCATCATCACCACCACCAGCAATCTAGTTTTATATCAACAAACTTAGAATAATAGCATAGGATCAAAAAATGGCACAATTTAAACATAGTTTACAATAGTAACTATATTTTGTAAACATTTTGCTGGATGGTCATGGGATGGACTACATCACATAAGGCAAGCTGTTGGATTTCTGGTATGATGTACAACCCTCCTATATTTAATAAAGCGCCCACAATAGAGGATTGAAGATAATAAAAGATGCAACACTCATGCAGGTATCACACCAAAAAACTCAGAAGTCGTTGGAGGAGCTTACAAATGAACTCTGCCCGGTAACAAGTCAAATGCATTTTTGTCATCTTTATAATTATTCAGTTTTTCCTAATACAACAAGAAAAACACATCTTGAAGAGAGTTTCAAGAATTACTTCTGGAAAATAATCACCACAATTATGAAAATTAAGATTAACACAAATCTAAACTTTGCTTTCTGTTTCTCATACTGATTAGATGTTGAGCATTCCACAAATATATCGTATTGGAACTATGTTTTGGGATGACAAATATGGAACCCAAGGCTTATCCCAGGAGGTATGTGTTGATCCTCTCTCTTAGTGATTTGATGATAATCCCTTTTTTCTTTCAAATTGTATTTGTGTTTCTGTATTTTCAGTTCCAGCGATCATCACTGAGTATTTTCAGTGATCGCTCAGGAACTTGTATTGTAAATTCATCAGAGACATCAATACTTTAAGAAGACAACACTCACACCAAAGATCCTTCAGTGAACGTCGAAGACTAAAACTGAAGATTAGAGACTGGCAAGTACGTGAACTGAAGCGGTATTCAGTGATTACAAGCCTGTCTATATATGTGTGAAGACTGCTCTACCTTTAGCGAATGATGATGAGACCTCCAGGTCATTCCAACATTCAGCGATCAAAGGAAGCTTGCTTAGCACGATTGTTGTTGTCTTGTCCGTATGCACACAAAGGACAAACCCACACCCTTACAAAAGTTAGTACGATATGGAGCCGATTAGTCGACTCTTTGTCCACCAACTTTAGGTAAGGATGTCTGCTCAGAAATAATGCTTTTGTACTATTCACTATAGCAAAAGACAAGCCTTCCTCTTAAGGCTTGACACGAACTCTAAACCTACCATATTGCATTAAATGATCATTTAATGCACTGGGTGTAAATAGAAATGTTTCTTCTCCATGCAGAGAGCGCGCATCTCTCTCTAACCTTATTCTTACTTTAAACATCTTCTAGCTTAAGTAAAGGATTCTCCTTTTAGCAATCTCTTTTCTTGTATTTGCTAAAACTTTGTGTGTAACCAAAGATTGTTTAGATAGGTTTTTATTACCTTATCTTTTATTGATCTTCTCTATCAATATATATTTTAAATTTGAAAATATTGTGTTTGTATTCATCCCCCCCTTCTACAAACTGTTTCTATTCTTGTAGACCCTTACGGGACCAACAAGTGGTATCAGATCAGTGTTTTCTTTCTTTCTTTGTGTTTTGCTAATTTTATGTATTAATTTATCTCTTCTAAAATGGCTTTACAAATCACAAACACACACACACACACAAGATAATGGCTCTCTTGCCAAACCACCCCGGTTTGTCCGTGACAATTTTAGTCTCTGGAAGAACCGGATGTCCCTCTTTCTGGAAGGTGTGGATCATGAAATTCCACATTACATAGAAAATGGACCMTATATTCCATTTGCTATCGTTCCGGCTGTTCTAGCAACAACTACAACTGTCGCAATTCCTGAATGGTAGATTCCAAAGCTTCCACATCAGTGGAGTGATGAGGACAAGAAGAAGATAGCTATAGACACGAGTGCTCGGTCTATAATAGCTATGTCTCTTCCTGATGAGATTTATCACTCAGTGATGAAACTCAAAACTTGTAAATCCGTATGGGATACTCTTTGTGTCCAATATGAAGGAACCACTCAGGTTCAGGATACTAGAAAGATCAGTTTAGTAAGACAGTATGAAAGCTTTCTCTGTGGAAAGTCCGAGACACTGTCTGAAGTACATCAAAGATTTAATTGTCTTCTTATTGATTTAAGGGCTGTTGACAGGGAATATTCTAATTCTGAAACCTTGACTAAGTTTCTAGAAAGCCTTCCTGAGTCTTCGGATACTTTTTTCATGTGTCTCAAGATGTCAAATGACATGTCCACTCTTTCTCTTTCTACCTTATACGGGATTCTGCTTAACCATGAGCAATCTCGTCAACTGAAAAGAAATATTGTAAAAGATTCCAGGGAAATGAAAAGCTCTCCTTTAGCTTTGATCTCTGAAGCTTCTTCAGTTGAAACTTCTTCTCCTTTTGTTCCTACTCTACCTCCCGTGGTCATCACGGAGATAGATTCTTCTGAGGACATTCCTGAATCTGATTTAACAGATTTTGATGAGTCCTTGGCACTCCTGACTAAGTCATTCAGGAGGTTTGCCAGTAAAATCAATTTCTGCAGATCTCCTCAGCTATCCCTTAGGGAGAAGCCAAAGTCTGAAAGAATAGACAAGGCTTTAGCTGTCTGCTACAATTGTCACCGGCCCAGACATTTTACAGGTGAATGCAGATCGAAGAAGACTGCAACGTCATCTTCTAAAGCCTCTTCTTCCTTCAGGACTAAAGATGATAAATACTTAAAACTGAAGGAGTACAAGAAGATGAAGAACAACCAGCGAAAGGCTAAAGGCCTTATTGCTGAAGAGCATGACTGAGCTGAATCATCTTCAGACGAAGAAGATAAAGCTTATGTTTGCTTGATGGCTATTGATGCTGACGAAGGATCTTCTACAGCTTCTACCTCTTCTGAGCCATCTTCTGTTACTCAGGTATGTACCCTGAATGAACCTTCCTCTAGTCTTTCTGCACTAGATACGCTGATGGTTGACCTTTACAATTCCCTCAATGGCAAATCTAAAGCTGAAATGCTTAACGTTGATCTTCATGAGCAATTAAAGATTTGTCATTCTAAGATCAAAGATCTGACCGCTATTGAAGAAAATCTTAAGGATCAGGTTATTGTAAACCAAGCCATCACTGTTGAACGTGAGAACGTTGTCGCTGAGCGTGAGCGAGCAATCGCTGAACTCAAGGCTGAGAAAGCTACTATTGAAGGATGGTGCAAAGCTTCTCTCAAAGCCTCTGAGATCATTAACGCTCAGATACCTGCCAAGAAAATGACTGGTCTAGGATTCTCCTATGATTAGGAAGAATGTGTTAAAGACAAGTCCATGCTTAAATTTGGTACTTTTGTCTCTTATATTCCCAACACTTCTTCCTCTCAGTCCTCTTCCTTTACTGAGAGTCATCTTGAAGGAACTCCTTTGGGTTCTGGTTGCAAAGACAAAGGTAAATCCACTGTCACAACATCCCTTCCTAAGAAGTCTAACAAGATAAATAGATCTAAATCTATTCCTTGAACTTGTAAAACTTCTTCCTCTTCAGGGACTAGGAAATCTGAATCACATCAGAAATCTAAGTCACAACTCAGGGTGAACTTTTCACCTAATGAATCCATTCCCTCAAAGGTTCCTCCTAGAACCAATGAGAACGGAATCCTTAGAGCTGGTTCCACTTCTAATCTGATACTTCCTGGCCCTAAAGCTACTCTTAGTTTTAAGAAGTGTAAACACTATGGTGAAAGAACACATGTTGCCAGTAAGTGTCCTTCTATCGTCAAAACTGGTTCAACAGTTTTGAGCAAGAAATAACCAAAGTTGAGAAATCAACTAAAGTGAAATCTTCCACAAAGACTGCCTCTGCAGTCAAGGTGAAGAAAACCACTGAAGCCTCTTCTTTAGGGTCAGTGAAGACAACTCCTGCTGAAGTATCTTCAG
>NW_020202756.1:11579-12808 GCF_001531365.2 Cynara cardunculus var. scolymus
TTGCAGCTAGTCACTCGAATTTATCTTCTTCAGAGATTGTTACAGTGCCCATTAGCTGTGTACCTCCTTCTACTTCAAACACTGATCAGTCAATAAATGAAATACCTTCAGTTTCTGAACCTCTTTCAGTTGCTGAATCTGAGACTCCTTTGGTAATAGTCCCTATTGCTGAAGAAACTGTTGCTGAAGTCTCATCCTCTCTACCTGAACTCTCCTATTCAGATGAAGCTCCTTTACCGGCTCATCGATGGACTAAAAGCCATCATATTCATCAAATTCTTGGTGATTTAGATGCAGGTATCAAGACACATCAAGGTCTAGGTAATATATGTCTCTTTGTCAACTTTCTTTCCTTTGTTGAACCCAAGAAAATCAATGAGGCTATCTCTGACCCTAGTTGGGTTATTGCTATGCAAGAAGAGCTAATTGAGTTTGATAGGAACCAAGTCTGGTACCTTGTCCCACGTCCATCTGACAAATCAGTGATAAAGCACCAAATGGGTCTATCGCAACAAGTTGGAAGAAGATGGTGTGGTAACCCGCAATAAGGCTCGACTTGTTGCTCAGGGTTATAGACAAGAAGAAGGAATCAATTACGATGAAACCTTCGCACCAGTGGCATGACTTGAAGCAATTCGACTCTTTCTAGCCTTTGCTGCCCATAGAGACTTCAAGGTCTTTCAGATGGATGTAAAGAGCACTTTCCTTAATGGAAAACTTCAAGAGGAAGTTTATGTTGAACAACCTCCAGGGTTTCTCGACCCTAAGTATCCTGACCATGTCTATAGGTTGGATAAAGCTCTTTATGGGTTAAAATAGGCTCATCGTGCCTGGTATGACACACAATCTTCTTTTCTCATCTCTGAGAAATTCTCTCGTGGAAAGATTGACCAGACCTTATTTCTTAGGAATGTTAAAGGTCACATGATTCTCGTCCAAATTTATGTCGATGATATTATTTTTGGTTACACTAATCCCTCTTTATGTTTTTGTTTCGCTGAATGCATGACGAAAGAATATCAGATGAGCATGATGGGAGAACTAACTTTCTTTTTAGGTCTTCATATCAAACAAACAGATAAAGGAATCTTTATCAACCAAAGTAAGTATGTTCGGGACATGCTGAAAAAGATTGATCTATCCAACAGTTCATCTATGAAAACTCCTATGGCTCCTCCTCTTACTCTTAATAAGGATCCAATCGGAAAGCCTGTAAATATGACTGTTTA
>NW_020202756.1:13750-15415 GCF_001531365.2 Cynara cardunculus var. scolymus
ATATCTTTATACTTTATCTTAAAAATCTAAAACAATCACTGACTCTTTTTCTTCAGTGATCAAAAAGATTTTTAAATGCCAGTTTCAGTGACTCTATTCACTGAAACATGATGTCTTAAAACCATCACTGAATACTTTCTCGTTTTCAGTGCTAAATTGTTTTAAAAGAAGTCTCTCAGTACTTTTTTTTAAACTGAATGACTCTTTATATTCTTAAAAACAATTTTTGTTTTTAAAAGAAAATAATAAATGCACGTCTTTATGATGACATTCTCTGTTTTCCATAAGCGACGCTTTGAGACGCGCAAAACGACCTGTCATTATGCTACCTCATTAAATGTCATCCAATCATGGATGAGAACGTGGCACATTATTTCATCATGACCACTTTTTGAACCGTCGTCTTTTCTCTCTCTCATATTGTTTCTCTCTCTACTCTTACCTATAAATATGAGATTTCTACTTCACTTTTCTCTTTACGCTTTCAAAAATCATTAGACGAATCTCTGCTAAAATTTTTCCCAAAGCAAGAACTCTCCTTAAACCCTTTCTTTTTCGACCTTTCCTCTTAAATCATAAAGGTCAGAATCACTTTCTTTTCTTTTCCTTGTTATAAGAAATTTGTTTAATGATGTTAAGAACCTTGTTCTCTTAATGCATTAAACTAACGATTTTTAATCATTTCTTTCTTGATTAACAAATCTGTTTCTTCATACACATTCTACTTGAAAAACCCTATTTTTATGGTTTTTTCAAATGAAGTTTTTACTTGTTTAAAAACCTTTTCTATAATCTTTAACCATATAGTCTTGGTATATTTCTAACCCTTAATCTTCCTGTTTATGTTTTTTTTAACAAAATACAGATGGCTGCCAAGAACGTCAACTTCACCATTGACGAGATCTCCATCAAGGCCAACAATCATCTTGCCTTGCTAGAGATACCCCCTACACGAACATTCTACCAACAGGCGGCTGACTTTCTCAAACAGTCGTCACTCGGTTACGCTCTCAACCATGAGCCTCTCATGGTTAAGGAAATACTCCAGCAGTTCTGGTACACTGCTGAGGTCGTTGAGGTCCAAGACGAAGCTGGACGAACAATGGAGCAAATCCACTTCACCTTCAACTGTATGGAAGTGAACTTCGGGTTTTCTACACTCCGCTTAGATCTCCGTCTACCAAGGGGTCCCTTAGACAGCGAACCCTCCACCACCGAGATCATCTCCTTCTTCAATGCCATTGGCTACCAGTGGCCAATGAAGAAGGACTCCAACGCTCCTCTCAAATCACTGACAAAGATTGAGAAAAACAGGATGTCAGCTGTCTGGCAATACCTGTTCTCTCACTTCATCCAGTGCATGGGTGGAAAGACTGGTGGTCAGGACCAGGCCTCCAGGATTGCCTTGATCATAGGCGTTTTTGTGATTCAGTATCGCAATATAAATTATGTTGCGGTCATTTTCGATGACCTGGTACTAAAGCTGAACAAGCGCCAGCGAGAAAAGGTGGTGCCTTACACCAGGTTTCTCTCGATGGTATTGACTAAGATCTTCAAAAGTCTTTACCCCAAAGAAGGAAACCTTCTAGCATTTAGGCTTGGGTCCAGGATTCTGGAACACAAGCTGAGGGACAGTGATGTGCCTCTTTCTTCTATTGCCATCAC
>NW_020202756.1:18370-20502 GCF_001531365.2 Cynara cardunculus var. scolymus
CTTCAGCGAATAAGGATGAGACCTCCAGGTCATTCCAGCATTCAGCGATCAAAGGAAGCTTGCTTAGCACGATTGTTGTTGTCTTGTCCTTATGCACACAAGATTCTAATTTATCTGGATATTCATAAATCTTTCTAGATATATGAGGTTGGAGTTTAATCCTTCCTTTTCTTATTTCTACATCAAGAAATTCAATATGTTCTCTTAAAAGTTGCATTTTCTTGAGAGAAATCACCATTCCTTCTTTTTCAAAAAATTTGAAAACAGTATACAAATGTGCATAGTGTTCATTTTTTGTCTTTGGAGAATACCAGGACATCATCAATGTAGACACATGTAAAATTAGATAAGTGTTGAAAACAGTTATCCATTTTTCTTTGAAAAATCTGAGGGGCATTCTTTAAACCAAAAGGCATTACCTTCCATTCAAAATGTCCTTCACTACATGTAAAAGTTGTCCATGGGATTGAATCAGGGTGCATTTTTATTTGCCAAAATCCAGATTTGAGATCGAATTTTGAAAACAATTTAGCACCTTGAATTTTATTTAATAAAATTTCTTAAGTAGGAATACAATAGCCATCAATATGGGTATTGTCATTCAATCTTTTATAGTTAAAGACCATTCGTGATTGACCACGTTTTCTTTCAGATTCTTTTTGAAATATAAAAGCAGCAGTTCTATGACTAGAAGTACTTCTTGTAATTACCCAAAGAAAAAAGATATAGGATTCTGCTCCTCTATCTACACTCCTCAAACTTATGATAAGCCTCCTAAGACAAAACATGTTTTGAAAAAACAAGCAAAACCAAAGAAGTCTTATTTTCTTAGAAGGTCTAGTGCTAGAAAGCCTACACTCAATAAGGAAAAACATGTGAGGAAATACAAAGAAAGCAAGAACTACAATAAATTTATTTGTTGTGCTTGTGGAAAAGAAGGCCATTTATCTAGTAAATGCCCTGGCAAAAGAACACTCTTTAATCAAAGATTTGATCTTATTAATTGCACCAATGAAAACTTAGTTGACATTACTTCAGATGTTTCAACTAACTCTGATATCTATTCTATTGTTAGTATAGAAGATATGCAAGATGTTCAACAACAAAGTGATTACTCTTTCTATAACACCCCCAAACCATACATTGCATGTAATACATATTTCATACAAAAGAAACACATAATATAATCCCATTCAGGTCCCTTAGTACATGAATCTAATATGACCAAATACAAGGTCCAAAAATTCTAATACATCACTTGTACTAATCAATCAAAACTATACATCAMWRYARATCTTCRAGYMGAAATGYATATAGGAAAATATTAAATTTTCCCCTTTCCCTTACTGTCCGTACCTCCTGCAACACATAGTTAAAATCACAACACGAGGGTTAGACCGAAAGGTCTAGCGAGATACCCTATTTATGTCATTGCAGGGTGAAAATCACCAAAATCTTTATGGAAAACAACATTTCATATATATAACAAATATATGAATAAATAAGAACCTAATACCAGATCTTTTCCACACTTGAAACAATGTTTTTAGCTATATAAATCCCATACCTCAGAACCAATCAGATTTCACATAATGCCACTTTTAAACCTTTTCAAATCAAAACAAGGTTTTAATTAAGTTTCAGGCCAAATCTGATGTTTTCTTCTCAATAACATCCAGACTATGATTTCCAATAAGAACCTTGATCCTAAATCTTTAAATCACAAAGAAACAAAGATTCCAGGACACGGTAATCTAAAGGGATATAATAGAAAGGGTTATACCATACAATCACACATACAAATGCCACCCTTATATCCAAATGTACACCTCTCCTTGATATGCCACCCTTATCTCATAGTACACCTCTCCTTGATATGCCACCCTTATCCCATGGTTCACCTCTCTTTGATATGCCACCCTTATTCCCTCATCAAAATATTTCAAAAAATAATTTCAAATAGACCTCAGTCATTGAAATTATTATTAATACAAAACCATTTATTTCAAAACTTCCTTTTTATGATAAAATAACATTTCTTATCAAAAACACAAGGCATCACTTCAAATCCGGTCACTTGATTTAGCCGGACTTCATCTCCGGACAATAATCCGGATAACACACCGCATAAA
>NW_020202756.1:20656-26947 GCF_001531365.2 Cynara cardunculus var. scolymus
GACAATACATCGTTTAACCTTTGTCCGATTTAAAGCAATCCGGAAAATACATCGTTTAACATTTGTCCGATTTAAAGCAATCCGGATAATACATCGTTTAACCTTTTCTGATTTAAAGCAATCCGGACAAACCTTGTCCGGTTTTATACCCGGATAAAACACTTGAGCAAAAGACTGATTTCTTTCTAAAAATAAACAAGATTCATATAAAACCAGTAATAATTTTATGCAAAAGAGTTTAGAAATTACTCACCTTAACAAGCTTTTGAAATTAAACACTTGAAATCAACCTGAATCTCCAGACAAGAATAATCCAGTCAACTTCTCTTCTCTTTTAAATCACACAACAAGAAACTCAAAAGCAAGAAGAGAAAATATGGAGGCTCAACCTCCCTTTTATACTTTCCAAAAATAAGAAAGGCGGCTAACACAACCCCTTTTTTCACAAAACCCTTATGCATGCATGCATACACCTTGTACATATATATAAATATATATATATATATATATATATATACCATGCATACATATAAATACATAACATATGCATTTCATATTATGCGCATTTTCACATCCCAGCATGATCAAACGTAACAAATTATCATGCTATCACGTAATCATTTAATCAGATAATCACATATTATTTACCTCGGGTGATAACTAGGATCAAGTTATCACATTATCCACCCCTTAAACGAATTCCGTCCCGGAATTCCTTAAATCAAAAAGCCATGGGTATTCTGATTTCATGTTTGATTCTAATTCCCAGGTTGATTCCGATCCTTTGTGAAACTTCCACTAAATTGTAACCAGATTTATTTCATTGTTTCTCAACACCCTAATCTTTCTGTAGATTACGGCTTCCGGTGTTTCCACAAAATTCAGCTTACTGTCTAATTGAATCTCTAGTAACGGTATAGCTAAATTCGGATCAGCCAAACATTTCCGCAAAATCGACACATGGAAAGTGTTGTGAATTAAACTCAGCTCTTCTGGCAGCTCTAACTGATATGCTACTGGCCCAATTCGTTTACATATTATGAACGACCCTACATATCTTGGACTGAGCTTTCCTTTCTTTCCAAATCTGATAACACCCTTCCATGGCGAAACTTTTAACATTACAAAATCACCTATTTTAAACTCAATTGGCTTTCGACGATTATCTGCATAACTTTTCTGGCGATCTTGTGCTATTTTGATTCTTTCATGGATCTGTTCGATCTTTTCAGAAGTTTATTGGACAATTTCAGGACCTGTCAGCTGTTTCTCACCCACTTCATTCCAACATAACGACATTCGACATTTACGTCCATACAACACTTCATATGGTGCCGCTTGGATACTGGAATGGTAACTATTGTTATATGCAAACTCTATTAATGGCAAGTGGTCTTCCCACGATCCCCCGAAATCAATAATACAACTTCTCAACATATCTTCGAGAGTCTGAATAGTTCTTTCACTCTGCCCATCAGTTTGCGGATGATAAGCTGTACTTAATCGAATTTCAGACCCCAAAGCTTTCTGTAATCCTCCCCAGAACTTTGAAGTAGACCGACTATCTCTATCAGAGATAATGGACAAGGGAACACCATGTCTGGTAACAATTTCTTTGATGTAAATCTGCGCTAGCTTTTCTAAAGAGTATTTCTCTCTTATTGGTAGAAAATGTGCAGATTTAGACAAACGATCAACAATTACCCAAATCGCGTCATACCCCTTTGGAGTTCGAGGTAAYTTYATAACAAAATCCATGGTAATGTGATCCCATTTCCATACAGGTATTTCTAAGGATTGAAGACTTCCGTATGGCTTCTGATGTTCAATCTTGACCTGTAAACATGTCAGACACTGTTTCCACATACCGAGCTATATCTCTTTTCAATCCTGGCCACCAATAAAAAAAATTAAATTTCTATACATCTTATTGGTACCTGATGAATAGAGTATCGGGATTTATGACTTTAATTTAATATGATACTTCGGATATCTCCTAAATATGGTACCCAAGTTCGCCCTTGAAAACACATAATTTCTTTGTCATTTGGTTCTAAGGTTGGAATCATCTTACCCAACCTTTCTGATTTGATAAGATCTTCTTTCATAGCTTCCTTCTGACATCTCAAAACTTTTTCATGAATATCAGGGATTAAACTTATTCTCATTGCCATCGTTTTAATAGTCCCGCTCCTTTCTTTTCTACTTAAAGCGTCAGCTACCACGTTGGCTTTTCCTGGGTGGTAAAGAATTTCACAGTCATAATCATTAACAAGTTCAATCCACCGACGCTGTCGCATATTTAAATCTTTCTGGATGAATAAATGTTGTAGACTCTTGTGATCTGTGTAAATCTGGCACTTTGTTCCTAGAAGATAATGCCTCCAAATTTTTAGAGCGAATACTACTGCAGCTAACTACATATCATGAGTTGGATACTACTTCTCATGATCCTTCATTTGTCTTGATGCATAAGAAATCACTTTTCCTCTCTGAATCAGAACGCATCCTAATCCTAACTTTGAAGCGTCGCTGTATACCACAAAGTCTTCAGATCCATCTGGTAGAGTTAACACCGGCGCACTACAGAGGTGATCCTTTAATAGTTGGAAAGCTTCTTGTTGTTCTTTTTCCCACTGAAATTTGACATTCTTTCGAGTCAATTTGGTTAATGGCACGACTATTTTAGAAAAGTCCTGAATACACTTACGGTAGTAACCTGCCAAACCCAAAAAGCTTCGGACCTCGGAAGGATTTTTCGGAGCTTCCCATTTTGCAACTGCTTCTATTTTCATTGGATCAACCTTTACCCCTGATTTTGAAATGACGTGACCCAGGAATTGAACTTCTCTTAACTAGAACTCACACTTGGACAATTTAGCATACAACCTTTCTATTTTCAACAATTCTAGTATCAGACGAAGATGTTTTGCATGTTCTTCATCAGTCTTAGAGTATATAAGAATATCATCGATAAATACAATAACAAATTTATCAAGATATTCCTTACATACCCTATTCATCAAATCCATAAAGGTTGCGGGCACGTTAGTTAGACCGAATGGCATAACTAAAAATTCGTGATGCTCGTACCTTGTTCTGAATGCTGTTGTGGCAACATCTTCTTCCCTGACCTTGAGCTGATGATATCCTGACCTCAAATCGATTTTGGAGAAATATCTTGCTCCTACTAGTTGATCAAACAAATCATCAATCCTCGGTAAAGGATACTTGTTTTTAGTTGTCAATTTATTCAACTCACGATCGTCTATACACATTCGCATAGACCCATCCTTCTGCTTAACGAATAGGACCGGAGCACCCCAAGGCGAAGTGTTGGGCCTAATAAATCCTTTATCAGTTAAATCTTCCAACTGTACCACCAATTCTTTCAATTTAGATGGAGCTAAACGGTATGGCGCCTTTGCTACTAGTGCAGCCCCTGGTACTAAATCAATTCGGAACTCAATGACTCTGTTCGGTGGTAATCCAGATAAATCTTCCGGAAAAACTTCTGGATATTCACTAACAATTGAAATCGATTCTTCTTTTCTCTTTTCTTTCTTCAAATCAATTACATATGCCAAACATCCTTGGCACTTCTTTCGAATACTTTTCTGGGMTTTCATTACTGACAAAATACTGGTATGATGATTCTGACGATCACCATAAATAACAACTGTTCTCTGGTCTGGTAGAATAATTCTGATTATTTTCTTATTACAAACAATGCTAGCCTGATACTTTGCCAACCAGTCCATACCCGCTATTACGTCAAATTCTTTCATTGGCATGGGAAATAACCGGATCGGAAGTTCACAGTCCTCAATAATAATAATAATACAGTTATTAAACACACTAGTAACAGTTTCCTGACTATTAGCAGTGTCAACTACTAACTCATCATCACGTAGCACAGAATTCAAACATGCTGTTTGAGCAAACAATGGTGATACAAACGAAAAGTTTGCACCAGAGTCAAATAACACCTTAGCACGTATTGAATTCAGAAGAAATGTACGTGTTACTACATCCGGTGATGCTTCTGCCTCGTTCTGAGCCATCTGGAAGGATCTTCCCCGTGCCCCTCCTTTCCCTCCTTTGTTTACAGTAGGCCTTCCCCGTGTACCCGATGCGTTACTCCCCATTGCTAACTGCGGAGTTTTTAATAATGGATAATTTGGTCGAATATGATCCGGAGAATTGCAATTAAAACACCTTCTGTTAGCTGGGCAGTTTCTAGACAGATGACCTGCTTCGCCACACTTATAACATTTCCTTGGGTCCATCTTACATTCACCTTGGTGAATTTGTCGGCACTGTAAGCAGACTTTCTCACTGATCTTCTGCTCAGATGTGTTATCATATCTAACAGTTTTCGGCCCTCTAAAATATGAAGGTCCCTCCCATTTTCTTTTCTCAACAACCTTTCCTTCCGATTGTCTATTCTTATTTCGTTCGGTCACCTCAGCTGCATCTACTGTTAATGGAAAGGTATTGGGGTTCATAGCAATAACAAACTCTCTAATTGAGGGTTTCAAACCCCATATATGTCTCTCTATCTTCCTGGATTCAGTCGAAACATAATGTTCAGCAAAGCGAGAGTATTCAATGAATCTGTCAGTACACTCCCAAACTGTTCCATTTCCTTGTTCTAATTTCAGGAAATCTTCCTCCATTTGTCTTACTACTGTTTTAGGACAAAATTGATTCTTGAATCGATCCACGAATTCTACCCAAGACAGAGTCTGTAAAACATCCGTTCATCCCACCAGAATAAAGCATTTGACTTTAATATAGAAATAGCAAATCGAACTTTATCTGTTTCCGGACACCGAATGGTGTTGAACACAGATTCCATCTCCTTAATCCAGCACATAGCTTTTAATGGATCTCTCTCCCCAGAAAAGGTTGGTGGTTTGCATGCCAAAAACATTTTAATATTCCCTTCCTTATTATGGGTGACTGGAACAGAGGGATGAACTTCCACTCTTTCCGTTTCCACCCTAGTCGGTATTCCCATGATAGATGTTAGAGTTTCCTGCAACTTTCCCATTTCCTCTGCCAACATATCTCTGGTTATATATTCTTGGTGTGTCACCGACCTTTCCTGAACATTCCCAGAGTGGGATTCCCCATGTTCAGAATGTATTTCAGTCCGACCCCTTCCCTGAGACTGACTTCTTCCTCTACCTCGTCCCCTTGGTCTTCCCCGACCTCWATTTCTGGATGTGCTAGTTGGAAGATTAACAGGTGACTCATCCCTTTCTTCAGACTCTGGACGAGCCGTTCTTTCAGATCTTCTAGTTCGGCTAGACATCTGCATAATTTAGTGTTAATAATCATGTATTCACATTCCCAAATATAATGAAGTATTCAAGTTCAGATGTGTACATGTAAATCCATAATTACACACGCCAGATGTAATTAAAATTTATCTTACACACTGTTCTTTCAACTCATCATATTTATTTCCAATGGTGCTAACTATGTACGGGACTCTTAACATGCAATAAAGCAGTCTAAGTGTAGGTACCATGCTGTTAAATACCTAAATCTCTTAAACTCAGGCTCTGATACCATTCTGTAACACCCCCAAACCATACATTGCATTTAATACATATTTCATACAAACGAAACACATAATATTATCCCATTCAGGTCCCTTAGTACAAGAATCTAATATGACCAAATACAAGGTCCAAAAATTCTAATACATCACTTGTACTAATCAATCAAAACTATACATCAAAGTAGATCTTCAAGTCGAAATGTATAAAGGAAAATATTAAATTTTCCCCTTTCCCTTACTGTCCATACCTCCTGCAACACATAGTTAAAATCACAAAACGAGAGTCAGACCGAAAGGTCTTGTCAGATACCCTATTTATGTCATTGCTGGGTGAAAATCACCAAAATCTTTATGGAAAACAACATTTCATATATATAACAAATATATGAATAATTAAGAACATAATACCAGATCTTTTCCACACTTCAAACAAAGTTTTTAGCTATATAAATCTCATACCTCAGAACCAATCAGATTTCACATAATGCCACTTTTAAACCTTTTCAAATCAAAACAAGGTTTAAATAAAATTTCAGGCCAAATCTGATGTTTTCTCCTCCATAACATCCAGACTATGATTTCCAATAAGAACCTTTATCCTAAATCTTTAAATCACAAAGAAATAAAGATTCCAGACCACGGTAATCTTAGGGGATATAATAGAAACGGTTATATCATACAATCACACATACAAATGCCACCCTTATATCCAAATGTAC
>NW_020202756.1:27658-28615 GCF_001531365.2 Cynara cardunculus var. scolymus
TTTGTCCGATTTAAAGCAATCCGGACAATATCAGAAGGGGAAGATTAAAGGCTATGGAAAGATCGTTAAGGGAGAAATAAAGATGAATCAAGTGTCGTACGTGGATGGACTGAAACACAACTTAATAAGTGTCAGTCAATTGTGTGACAATGGTCTGGATGTACTTTTCAAAGTCAAATTCTGCATAATATACAAAGTCGATACATTGATAGAGGTGATGAGAGCCAACAGAAGAGGAGACCTGTATCTTCTGTGCTTTGAATCTCTAGAAGCCAAAGAGGAAGTAAGCCTTGTGTCCTCTGTGAAGAATGAAGAAGCTTGGCTCTGGCATACCAGGTTCTGTCATCTTAACTTTCATACTCTTGACAAGTTGGTAAGGCTAAGTTTAGTCAAGGGACTGCCCAATATAAAATTTGAAAATGACCATCTTTGTTCAGCTTGTGAAATGGGAAAASTCAAAAGGTCTTCTCATAAAACCAAGTCTGATCCTTCCTATGATAAGCCTTTGCAAATGCTTCATGTGGACCTCTGTGGTCCTATCTCTGTGCAAAGTCTTGGAGGAAAGAAGTACATTCTGGTACTCATTGATGAATTTTCAAGATTTACTTGGGTAGAGTTTATTAGAARGAWATMTCAAKTTYCHTCTGTACTAATCAATCTCTTGAAAAGACTCCAAGTTCTTCATGGTCTTCAGGTTAGAGTACTCTGAAGCGACAATGGCACAAAGTTTAAGAATTCTATAATAGAAGAGTACCTGGCCTCTGTTGGCATCACTCACAACTTCTCAGCCCCAAGGACTCCAGAATAGAATGGAGTAGTGGAGAGGAAGAACAGGACGCTAGTTGAAGCTGCCAAAACAATGTTGAATGCCTCTGGGCTACCACTCTCCTTCTGGGCAGAGGCTGTCTCTGCTGCTTGCTACACGCAGAATAGGTCCTTGGTGGTAAAGAGATTTGA
>NW_020202757.1:0-16350 GCF_001531365.2 Cynara cardunculus var. scolymus
GCATTCAACAAGCCACAGACCATGAATATCCAAATATATAGATCCCATCAAGTAAAGTAATCATGATCATGTTTGTGTGTGTATATACATACGCATATTAACACGAAAGTTGAGTCAGTAATTAAAAGTTACGATATATATATTTTTAATTAACTTGGATATTCAACCACGTTATTCGAGCCGACTAATCAAGGGGCCACGGGGGTTCAAATGCGATGACTCCGGATTATCCGCAAAGCAGGTGATCGTCCTGATTGGTTAATAAAAAAAAGTTGGATATACATCAAAGGAATAGAGTCATTTATATCTTTTCTTATTGTTTGAAATTTCGTTTGAAAAAAATTGTAATATTCACGTGAACAAGACTTGTGTGGTATGGTCTATTAATTAGTTCATCACTTCATTGTAATAAAATTCTCGGTTTTTACAATTATAATAAAAATATATGAAATGATTTTATCAAAAAAAAATTGTATGAAACAATTTCATCATACTAAACAATTTCATTAAATTAAACAATGAAATTGACGGTTTGTACAAACTTGGTTTGTATTTGATCTCTCTCATGTATATGTATTATATACACACAAACCAGACACCATGTATCTGGACAGCCACGACAGCCATAGATGGGTTTGGAGACAGAGGTGGTCATCAAGTAAGTGAGAAGGACAATATAACACCCTAAAATAGGAGAAATTTTGAATTTACAGAAACATGACATTTAATCATAAATAATAAGAGTATCTTCCCAAAGCCGGAAAAGAAAGGGCTAATAGGTAACGACCTCCTAATCTAAAGCGATCAAGAAAAAGATGGAACACAAGAGTAAACCACGTATTTATGTTAATGAACCCTGTTACGGATCAATGGTCATCCATTTGAACCTTACTCAGTTCATGGCATAAAACGCCCGATAATCCTAGATGTGCTCGTTCAGTAGAAATTACATTGTATGGTTAATGGTCGGTGTACGACTACATGAGCCCGCACCATGTTGCCTCTGATGACTCAATGTCTATTTCTAGTTACAATAAAGGAAATTTGTCTCTTTTATAACTCTAACAACTTAACCCTCATGCCTATGAATCCAATGCACTTAGTCTAGTATATAAAATCATTGGGACACTACAAAACTGAGTTCTATCAGCTATGGACTAAAAGTAGGATCTCTTGTTGATAGTCCATCAGTTACCGGATAAGAGTAATGAAAAGAATAGAGAGTCTTGCCCGGTAAGTAAGGATGACGACTCTTACTCAGGTAAGCACTTACCCAGTAACTTGTTGCATTCGATATGTTTTAATGTACTAAAATCTTATGTATCAAAATAAATTATAATGTTGAATCATATCGATAAGCATTTAGGTTAACGACCCCTAAATCATGTATCTGCTTCATAAATATTTTTGTGTTTGTTGATGACTTTAATAAGACATGCCGTGGATATTTTCTCTCCACGAAAAAAGTTTATGTTGTCGATGACTTAATTATTTCTATTGTTTGCTGATGTTAAAAGAAAAGTATAAATTGTGTGGAAGATGAACCGACACATCTCAGATATATAAATGGTTATCTTCAATCATCGAGATGGGGTTGGCCTCAGCCTCAGCCTCAGCCTCACTGATCACATTTTGTTTAAAAAATTGGAACCCTTTTTCCCATCTGAGATTATTTATAGAAAGATGGGTTGTCATATCTACAGTTCATGCCTTATGGGGAATAAATATATTGTTAATTATATAGACTTGAGATCATGTGAAACCAGCTTGTTTTCATAAGATCTGTGAGAGTATTTTTTTTATACTTGAAACTTTACAGCAAAACACTGTAGATGTAACTTTCACAGTATTTTTGTTGTAAATGTTCGTCTTCTTTTTACCTTCCATTCGTTTTGCTATGAAGTTTCAAGTGTAAATAAACGGTCTCACGGATCTCAGGAAAAAAGACTGATCTAACGTGAATCCAACTATATATATATATATATATATATATATATATATATATATATATATATATATATAGACACACATACATTAGGTGTGTATTTATATTATATAAGATTTGGGATTAA
Source organism: Cynara cardunculus var. scolymus (assembly GCF_001531365.2). Taxonomy (NCBI): domain Eukaryota; kingdom Viridiplantae; phylum Streptophyta; class Magnoliopsida; order Asterales; family Asteraceae; genus Cynara; species Cynara cardunculus. The sequence goes on from NW_020202757.1 coordinate 2,073, forward strand.
TATAAAAATAATAGTTTTGATGAAAACGTAACATCATCTTTTTTTTTGAAGTATATAATATATTTTATATACGACAAATACAATAAATAAAACTCACACACCCTTCTCATTATTTGTGAGGTTTCAACCCTTGACCTCTTACGAGGCAAGAGGCTCAGATATCGCTAGGTCAAAGGCCTTTCGGTATAACAACAAGATCTTTATATATCTTTATAGACTTATTTTAATCTTTATTAAGGAGACTTTAATAAATTCATGTATATGAATATGATTGTAAAGATGTAGAAGTTGGTGAAGGTGCGTGAAATATACATAATTAAATATGATCCAGAATAACGACATTATGCTTATGAAAATCATTGAAATATCTAATATTGCATTTTGGGTGTACGTAGAACATATATTTTTTTTTTACGTAATTACGAGTTCAGGACAAATTTTAACCATTTCAACTGAGACACCTTGATGCTGTTGACGATTGATATATTACACCTAGTGACACATAAAATCAGGTCTCAAATTCTTAAATCATTAAACTAACTTACATTTTCAAGTAGCTAAAAATAAAAGTGTCGCACGTGGACTTGGGATCACGTGAGACCAACCTGTTTTCGTGAGCCCATCCTTTCACACTTGAAACTTCACAGCAAAACGCTGTGAATGTTCGGCTTTCTTTTACCTTCATAGCGTTTTTGCTGTAAAGTTTCAGTGTGAAAAAAGTGATCTCACAGATCCCACAAAAATAAGTTGATCTTACGTGAACCCAACCCTTCGCACGTGTCACAACCTGTTTCACATGGGTTATTAATCAATTAGATACTTGTGGCATGACAGCTTTCTAGATTTCTCAAATAATGGTAACTACGTGGCATATGCATGGCAGTATTTCTTTAAATAGTATATTAGAAATCGATATATAAACCACAAAGATGGTGTTTGATTGGTTTGAGCTTGACTATAAAGGTCAAAAGTACCAGGAGGTTTCAATTTCAAATACAAGAAGGAATAAAAATCTCCTTGTAACTACGGAGGTTCAAATGCTATGACTCTCGGCTACCTGCAAAGCACGTGATCACCTTAGGATTAGTCATAGCTGGTTGGATATTTAGGTTATAAAAAAAAGGGGGAAAATTGCACCAAAATAGAATCAACTTGCATCTGATTCTTATTTTTAGGAACCAACTTTTAAAATCGTCATTTTGGGGAAACAACTTGCATATGATTCCTATTTTGAGGAACCAACTTGCAAAATAATTATAGAAAAATAACTAAAATTCTTTTTTTTTCCTAAAATTAATACAATAAAATCTATTTTTTATTTCAAATCTTGCTTTTTTAAAATTCAGAATGTGATATTTAATAGATATAAAAATCTTGAATGTGATATTTAATATCTATTTTATATTGCATCAATTAATTTTTTTCTATTAAATTGATTTTTTTTACATTAGTAGAAAACAATTTTTATTGTGGTAATTTGGATTTTTTTTTTAAAAAAATCTTCAATTTGATATCTAAATTAAAAAAAGCGAGATTTGAAATGAAAAATAGATTTTATTGCATTAATTTTTGGGAAAAAAAAACGAATTTTAGTTATTTTTCTATAATTATTTTGCAAGTTGGTTCCCCAAAATAGGAATCAGGTGCAAGTTGATTTCCCAAAATGACGATTTTGAAAGTTGGTTCTACAAAATTGGAATCCGGTACATGTTGGTTCCCCAAAGTAACGATTTTAAAAGTAGGATCTGTTGTTAAAGGGGTGTTCCATCGCTGATAGTCCATCAGTCAAAAACTCGTAGGTAATGCTATCAACGACGGATCAGCAAGGAAAACTTTCAGCGACGGATCAAGAAATCAAGTGAGGGAAACTTTTAGTTACAGATATTGTTAACCATATATTTATTGCTAAGCTTTTGACCAATCTAGATGCTGAATTTAATGTAAACGTCACATCACATCCTGGCTATAAAGGGTCCTTTGGGTGGCATATCTTCTGCAATATCCAAGAATTGTAGGAAATTTTGAGAAGATGGAGATTGAAATCATCTCCACAGAGAACATCAAACCATCGTCCCCCACACCACCCCACTTGAAAACATTCAAGCTTTCTCTTTTAGATCAGCTTGTATCGAATCCTTATGTACCACTCGTCTTGTACTACTGTAACGACAATGGCGACAACGTTCTCCAAGCCCATGAAAAGTCATTAGCTCTAAAAGAATCTCTATCGAAAACCTTGACTCAGTTTTACCCGCTTGCAGGGACGATAAAGGATGATCTTTCTATCGATTGYAACGATGTTGGTGCRTATTATGCATCAGCTTTGGTCCGTTGTCGTCTCGACGAGTTCCTAAGCCATCCCGACAACAATTCGACAAATACGTTGCTGCCGTTTGCACCTAGTTTCGATGTGTCTGGTGCAAGAGCTCGTGTCACAAATGTTCAAGTGAACGTTTTCGAATGCGGTGGGATCGCTATCGGMTTATGCCTTTCGCACAAGATCGTTGATGGGGCTACRCTCYACACTTTTCTAAAAGSATGGAGCAACATGRCTYATGGAGCTAARGAAGTCGTGCATCCAAACTTAACCGCACCTTCTCTCTTCCCTGCAAAAGACTTGTGGCTYAGAGAAGCATCAATGGCGGTGTGTGGTTCGTGGTTAAAGGAAGGGAAGTGCAGCACAAAAAGGTTTGTATTTGATGCYGATKCCATATCCACACTAAAAGCCGAAGCAGCTAGAAATGGAGTGCAGAACCCTACACGTGTTGAGGTGGTWTCTGCTTTGATATGGAAGTCTGCAATGGCAGCATCCAAAMMAACCTGTGGCTTCCAGAAGCYTTCTCGCTTAATGCACTCRGTGAACCTTCGTAAGAAACTCGCATCAACCTKKTCAAAAKACTTGATCGGTAACGTGCTTTGGATCGCGACTGCAGACMGCCAAGCGAACRACGACRTTACATTGCACGGTTTGGCGAAAAACGTGCGCGAAAGYGTTYTKAAAGTCGACGATGAGTTTGTGAASAAAGCTCAGGGGGATAAAGGGTACATTGCGATGCAACAGTCTGTGAAAGAAATGGGAGAGATTGGGTCCAAAGGGACCATGGACAACTACCTSTTTACAAGCTGGTGCAGGATGGGGTTCTACGACATTGATTTTGGTTGGGGAAAACCTGGTTGGGTGGSTGGTATTGTGAGCCATGGTAGCCCAGTGTTCATGAACCTTATCACTCTAATGGACACAAAAGATGGGGAAGGAATAGAAGCATGGGTGAATTTGGATGAAGAAGAGATGGAGATTCTACAATGCAATTCAGAGTTGCTGGCATTTGCTTCAATAGATCCAAGTTCTCTACCAAATGATGAAGTTGCTGCATTAAACAAAAKTCCTTTGGCTTAGCGGTATCATAGTCTTTGGTCTCATAAGAGGTTAGGGGTTCAAATTTCCCCAAATATAAGAAAGATGTATTAGTTTATTTGTTTCATTTACCGTATATAAATATTATATATTTAAAAAAAAAAAAAGTTGTTGCATTCAACAAGCCACAGACCATGAATATCCAAATATATAGATCCCATCAAGTAAAGTAATCATGATCATGTTTGTGTGTGTATATACATACGCACATTAACATAAAGTTGAGTGAGGAATCAGCGAGGGATTGTCCAGAAACTTATTCTCTCGCTAATCCTTTACAGATCAGCGAAGGAATGGCCAAAAACTCATTCCTTCGCTGATCTGTGAGGAATTTTTTCCCTTGCTGATACATGAATTTTTAATAGTGAGAGTTATTTATATCTTTTCTTATTGTTTGATATTTCGTTTGAAAAAAATGTAATATTCACGTGAGCAAGACTCGTGTGATATAAAGTCATAATAATCTTCGGAATGGTTTCGAAGTTGTGACGGTTAACTTAACAGATTGAAATGGCTAATTGGGCATTGTTATTTGATTAAAATATAGTTTTTTATCGTTATGGTTGGCTCTCGGTAACAACCTCAGAACTCAAGATTGTATTGAGAAGGAATTCAATTCAATTTCATCTCGTTTTCTCAAAAAGAAAAAATTAGTCTCATCTTCCCTACTTAATTTACCCAGACTCATATATGACCTCCATCTGAACCATCATCAATCACCACCGATCTGAACCACAGCCCACCATCATCCATCTGAACCTCCGTCAACCACCATCGATCTGAACCATCGTCGACGACCACCACTGTCAACCACCATCGATTTTAATTACCATCGACCACCATCTTTATAAAAAGGGTATTTTGGTCATTTATCGTTCATTCATTTCAATTCTGAAACTATATTCTACCAACCAAACATGCAGATTCCAAATAATTTAACAAATATCATTCCAACTCATTCCAACCAAACGTGCCGTCAAATTCCACTCTCAATTCATTCAAAGTCAAATTCCTTTAACACATTTCATCCCTAGATATGAAGCTTTCGCCATAAAGTGAGTTCGTTTATAGGTTTAATTTTACGTCTTTCAGAACATCAGTATATCCTTCCATTTTGGGATTTATTCTATGCATTCAGGTACCAATGTATCTTTCTCTCTTCTATTTTTTCCTTAATTAGCTTAGATGTTGAGATTTGTAACTCGCAAAAAAATCACCTCAATACATATTATCTTTGATATTACACTGACTTCATAAAACTTTCAGTATCTTTTGGGTAATATAAACCCAACAAAATCATATTGTTTGTTGACTAATTTCTTCCCTAATTTGTTGTCGATTTTGATGCGTTCGTGCTTTAATAACACAGTAAAACTCGCAATATTTCTACTAAAAGCTATTGGAACTTGAGAGACGAATTGAGAGAGAGAACTATGATTTCTTTCATTGATATTAGTCAAAAGTTTGAGGTATACACTACAATAAAATTGGGTTTATAGGACATCCCTAATGTCTAATCTCCCAATAGACCGCTTCATAGGACTTAATTATATGACAAAAATATAAAGCGTCATATCTAAAGATGTTATAAGTTTATATGACGTTTTTGGGCATCTTAACAAGTTTTTTAGGATATTTATAATACAAAGTGTTGCATTAGCAATTTTATAGGACACTTTTGAGAAAGTGTCCTATAAACTCAATTTTTTATAGGACATTTGTTTACATTTGTTTTTATAGGACACGTTTTCAAATAGTGTCTTATAAAGTTGTTAATGGGACGCTTTATATTAAAAGTGTCCTAAAAAATTTATTATGACGTCAAAAAACGTCATATAAACTTATTACAACACCTTTAGATATGACACTTTATTTTTTGGGTCCTACAAACTAAGTCTTATAAAGAGGTCTATTAGAACGTTTCGAAATTGAGAGTGTCCTATAAACCTGATTTTGTTGTAATGATGGTCATTTTCTTCACCTAATGCCTAAAATCTTGTCTGTATGATCACCATCCGTGTGACTTGAACGTGTTTCTCGTAACTGCTATTAGGTCTTCTTTTCAACTAAGGGCACTTTATTTGGTCTCACTTGGACTTTTGTTACAATTAGGTCATATTTTAAGGCGTTACACCTACTGACGTTTGGTTTGTTTTAAGGAATCGGAATGAAAATAGGAATATGTTATGGAATGGGAATCAATATACCATTCCTACTTTTGAATCTCAGTAACTGGTTTCAAATCTAGTTGGTGCTGAATTAAAGCTGACTAATAACTTTTTGCAGTTGTTACAACAGCACAGCAGGAGTAAAGATGTGAGGCTGAAACTTCCAACGAGCTGAGGTAAGCAAGACGAAAGAAGATAGGTTGATAAGAGCTCCAAGAAACATCGACGGAGTCCGAGCTTGCTTCAATCAAATCGAAGCTCTTATGAAGGAGGAAATGGTTGAGTTGCGACAAATGGTGAGGTCGAATATATCTGGCCAACCATTTCCGAGTTTTTCATGTTCACTAAATGTTCAAGACCATGGTTCCGAGAATCGAGATCGTTGAACATTCAATTATGATTTTGAATGTTCTTTTATATAAATATAGATACATGAGTTGATTGAAACATTAGGGTTTCTTTTAAAAGTTATTTGTCTTTGATATAACAAATTTATAAAATCTTATTGTTTTGAGATTTTCAAAATTTTGTTCTTGATTTAATTTAATATTATATTATATTATATTATATTATGTTATATTATATTATATTATATTATATATATATATATATATATATATATATAGGAGCGATCAAATGAAAACCACTTCAATTTGTTAAAACCATAAAAATTACTTTCATCCGTCGTTAATCTTATGAAATTTTTTTATTTGAAACATTAGGGTTTTTACGATTTTTTACAAATTGAGTGGTTTTCATTTGATCGTTCCCATATATATATATATATATATATATATATAGCTAAAATGTGGATGAAATAAATATAAAATATATTTTTTACAGAAGGAATTGATTTTTAAAAAGTGTAACTAAAGATAACTTTTAGAGAAAATTTTGAGTTTGTGTAAATATCATATTTAGAGAAGGTTTTGAAAATGTAACTAAAAATGGTACTTTTAGAGAAGGTTATTGAACAGTCTCACTAAAGCCAATATCTTTAGAAAAGTTTTTCCATTATCTTTTCTGAAAGTATTTTTTAACAACTTTTATAAACCGTCACAAATACTTCAAAAACATCACTAATAAATACTTTTAGAGAAACTTTTAAAAAAATTGACTAACATTTTAGAAAAGTTTTGAAAGTGTATCTAAAACCCCAAAACGGAATTGAAAAGCTTCTCTCAAGATTTTAGAGAAGCTTCTAAGACTTGTAGGTACAAAACAAAACCTTCCCTGAAGTTCATTTTTCCTGTAGTGAATCGTGTCCTCGCCTTCTCCAACTTCGCTGATGTTTATAATTAATAGATATATTTAAAAAAAAAAATTTAAATAAGAAAATTAAATATTTTTATGTTTCAAAAATAAGTCATGTATCTGCTTCATGTTGATGACTTTTTTTTAATTAACCTGGATATCCAACAAGCTATGCGAGCCGACTAATCCCAGCGCGACCACCTGCTGCAAATAGCCCGGGGTCATCGCGTTTAAACCTCCATGGCCACAAAGGAATTTTTATTTCTCCTTGGATTTGAACCTGGGACCTCCAGGTACTTTTGACCTTTAGCGTTTGGCATGCAGACATAATTGGACAGAACTGAACATGACAGGACAGGACATGACAAGAGGGTAGGACTAGACATGACATGACTGGACGGGACATGACTGAACATAATAGGAATATGTCTGGTGTTTGGTACGAGTAGGACTGGACGGGACAGAACTAGACAAGCTACCCCAAAAATTATTTGATGATTTTAAATATTATATAATAATTATAATTAACCTAAATTAAATAAATAATAAAATAATAAATATGTGTACATAATTTTCATATTTGTACCCAATTTATGAAAATTTTGATATAATTGATGGTAGTAGTGGTGATGGTGGAGGAGGTGGAGGAGGTGGTTTCGGTTATGGTGGAGGTGGTTCTGTCCCATCTTGTACCATCTTTGGTGGAATAAGAAAAAACCTCTTTTGTCTCATATTGTCCCACCTTGTCTTAGTTCTTGTCTCTGTCTCATGTTGCGTCAAACGTGGGACAGTGAGTCCTTGTTATGTCCCTTATTGTGCCAAACATGGGACAGTGGGTTTTGTCCCGTCCTGTCCCGTCTGATGTACCAAACGCAATCTTAGAACCAAACTCAAATCAATCGGACACCACCCTTGTGGTTCATGTTGACGACTTAATTTAATAAGACATGTCGTGGATATTTTCTCTCCACGAAAATTTTTTATGCCGTCGATGGCTTAATTGTTTCTATTGTTTGCTGATGTTAAAAAAAAAGTATAAATCGTGTGGAAGATGAACCGACATATCTCAGATATATGAATGGTTATCTTCAATCATTGAGATGGGGTTGGCCTCAGCCTCACTCATCACATTTTGTTTAAAAAATTGGAGCCCTTTTTCCCATCTGAAATTATTTCTAGAAAGATGGGTTGTCGTATCTATGGTTCATGCCTTATAAAATTTGGGATTAATATAAAAATAATAGTTTTGAGGAAAACGTAAAATCATCTTTTTTTGAAGTATATAATATATTTTATATACGACAAATACAATAAATAAACTCACACACCCTTCTCATTATTTGTGAGGTTTCAACCCTTGACCTCTTATGAGGCAAGAGGCTCAGATATCGCTAGGTCAAATGTCTTCTGGTATAACAACAAGATCTTTATCTATCTTTATAGACTTATTTTAATTTTTATTTAGGAGACTTTAATAGATTCATGTATATGAATGTGATTGTAAAGATGTAGAAGTTGGTGAAGGTGCGTGAAATATACATAATTAAATATGATCCAGAATAACGACATTATGCTTATGAAAATCATTGAAATATCTAATATTGCATTTTGGGTGTACGTAGAACATATTTTTTTTTTACGTAATTACGAGTTTAGGACAAATTTTAACCATTTCAACCGAGACACCTTGATACCGTTGACGACTGATATATTACACCTGGTGACACATAAAATCGGGTCTCAAATTCTTAAATCATTAAACTAACTTACATTTTCAAGTAGCTAAAAATAAATGTTTCATACGTGGACTTGGGATCACGTGAGACCAGCCTGTTTTCATGAGACCATCTTTTCACACTCGAAACTTCACAGGAAACCGATGTAAAGGTTCGGCTTTCTTTTACCTTCATAACGTTTTTGCTGTAAAGTTTCAAATGTAAATAAAGTGGTCTCACAGATCTCACAAAAACAAATTGGTCTTACGTGAATCCAACCCTTCGCACATGTCACAACCATCCGGTACAATAAATGTTTCACATGGGTTATTAATAAATTAGATACTTGTGGCATGACAGCTTTCTAGATTTCTCAAATAACGATAACTACGTGAGAGATTCAAATGAAATCCCACCGTTTAATTATGCATTCAGTAGATAATCCCAAGAGATCCGGGAAATATGTACACACATGTGCAATCAGAGTAAGATATAGAAATATAACACGTGGCATGTGCATGGCAATATTTCTTTTAAATAGTATATTAGAAATCGGTATATTAACCACAAAGTTGGTGTTTGATTGGTTTGAGTTTGACTTTAAAAGCCAAAAATATCAGAAGGTTTCAGGTTTAAATACAAGAAGGAATAAAAATCCCCTTGTGGCCACGGAGGTTCAAATGCTATGACTCCGGACTACTTGCAAAGCAGGTGATCACCTTAGGATTAGTCATAGCTGATTGGATATTCGGGTTATTAAAATAAAATGGAAAAAATTGCACCAAAATGGAATCAACTTTCATCTGATTTCTATTTTAAGAAACCAACTTTCAAAATCGTCATTTTGGATAAACAACTTGCACATGATTCCTATTTTGAGGAACCAACTTGCAAAATAATTATAGAAAAATAACTAAAATTCGTTTTTTTTTTAATTAATGCAATAAAATCTATTTTTCATTTCAAATCTCGTTTTTTTTTAAATTCAGAATGTGATATTAAATAGATATAAAAATCTTGAATGTGATATTTAATATTTATTTTATATTGCATTAATTAAATTTTTTTCTATTAAATTGATTTTTTTACATTAGTAGAAAACAATTTTTATTGTGATAAAATTTGATATCTGAATTTTTTTTTTTAAATTTGAAATGAAAAATAGATTTTATTGTATTAATTTTTGGAAAAAAAACGAATTTTAGTTATTTTTCTATAATTATTTTGCAAGTTGGTTTCCCAAAATAGGAATCAGGTGCAAGTTGGTTCTCTAAAATGACGATTTTGAAAGTTGGTTCTCCAAAATAAAAATCCGATACAAATTGTTTCTCCAAAATAACGATTTTGAAAGTTAATTCCTCAAAACTAAAATTATTTTAATATAACTTTCCAAAAAAATGGGTATAAGTCTTTTCATATCCTCATTATTATAAGAGGGCCATTAGAGTGGCATATCTATTGCCATAACCATCGATTCTAGACCTGCACCAGAATTTGAAGCAATGGAGATCGAAATCATTTCCAAAGAGAGCATCAAACCATCGTCCCCAACACCACACCACTTGAAAACCTTCAAGCTCTCCCTCTTAGATCAGCTTATTATCAACCCTTATGTACCAATCGTCTTGTACTACCCTAATCACAATGGCAACAACATCCTCCAAGCCCTAGAAAGATCATTGGCTCTCAAGAAATCTTTATCCGAAACCTTGACTCAGTTTTACCCTCTTGCTGGAACCATCAAGAATGATCTTTCTATCGACTGCAATGATGTTGGTGCTTGTTACGCCATAGCTTTGGTTCGTTGTGGTCTCAACGAGCTTCTAAGCCATCCTGACCACCAGCTCCTCAATGGGTTGTTGCCGTTTCAACCTAGTTTCGAGGGGTCTGGTGCAGGTGCTCGTGTAACAAATGTTCAAGTGAACATTTTCGAATGCGGTGGGATCGCTATCGGCTTGTGTATTTCACACAGGATCGTTGATGGCGCTGCGCTCCGCACGTTTCTAGACGGATGGACCAACATGGCATGTGGAGCTAAAGAAGTCGTGTATCCAAACTTATCTGCACCTTCCCTCTTCCCTGCAAAAGACTCGTGGCTCAGAGATTCATCAATGGCGATGTGTGGGTCATGGTTGAAGGAAGGGAAGTGTGTCACGAAACGATTTGTGTTTGATTCTGATTCCATAGCCAGACTGAAAGCTGAAGCAACTACAAATGGAGTGAAGAGCCCTACACGTGTTGAGGTGGTGTCTGCTTTGATATGGAAGTCTGCAATGGAAGCATCCAAACAAACCTGTGGTTTCCAGAAGCCTTCTCGCTTAGCACACTTGGTGAACCTTCGTCGAAAGCTCGCATCAACCTTGTCGAAAGACTCCATCGGTAACGTGATTTGGCCCGCCACAGCAAAGTGCCAAGCTGACTACGAACCTACATTGCATGGTTTGGTGAATAAGGTGCGGGAAAGCATTTCGAAGATCGACAGCGAGTTCGTAACCAAAGCACAAGGCGAAAAAGGGTACGTTGCGATGCAGGAGTCTATCAAAGAAATGGGAGAAATCAGCTCCAGAGGGACCATGGATAACTACACCTTTACAAGCTGGTGCAAGATGGGTTTCAACCAAATCGATTTCGGGTGGGGAGAACCGAGTTGGGTGACGGGTATCATCGGCCATGGCAGCCCGATGTTCGTCAATCAGGTGACCTTAATGGACACAAAATGTGGTGAAGGAATAGAAGCATTTGTTAACTTGGATGAAGAAGAGATGGAGATTGTACAAGGCAATACAAAGCTACAAGCATATGCTTCTGTAGATCCATGCCCCATGCCAAAGTTGATGGAATGATTAAGAGTTTGATCTGAATGGATTCAGTCGTCTTTTACATCATCATATGTACCTTTTGATGCTTTCTGTTGAAATAATGTAATTTAAGATCATATTGATAAGGTTCTCTCGGTTGGGTATCAATTCACTACAACAAAATCGGGTTTATAGGACATTCTCAAATTCTAAGTGTCCTAATAGACCTCTTTATAAGACTTAGTTTATAGGACCAAAAAAATAAAGTGTCATACCTAAGGGTGTTGTAATAAGTTTATATGACGCTTTTGGGCGTCTTTACAAGTTTTTTAGGACATTTTTTATACAAAGTGTCGCATTAGCAACTTTATATAACACTTTTGAGAAATTGTCTTATAAACTCATTTTTTATAGGACATTTGTTTTTATAGGATAATTTTTCAAATAATGTCCTATAAAGTTGATAATGAGACACTTTATGTTAAAAGTGTCCTAAAAAACTTACTACGATGTCAAAAGACGTTATATAAACTTATTACAACATCTTTATATAAAACACTTTATTTTTATTTTTTTGTCCTATAAACTAAGTCCTGTAAAAAGGTCTATTAGGACGCTTAGAATTTGGAACTGTCCTATAAACCCGATTTTGTTGTAGTGAGTCGGCTCACATAACAGGTTGGATATCCAGATTGATAAAAAAAAAAACTAAAGCTTGAAATGGACGATTATAAAACGAGTTTGGAAGAAGGCCGACTTGGAAGACCTTCTGCTTTGATTCTTCTCATTGATTAGACATCAGATTGTTTCAGATTGAGTTATTTCATATTGGGTTGAGTTGAGTTGATCGGTTTGGTCGGGTTTTTCAGCACCCCTAGTCATTAGGCTTGCTTTATTAGGTAGCACAAATAGGTCACATCATATTCACTAGCATTCGGTGTTAATTATTGAACTTTCGGTACATTATTTGAAACTCACGCACTTCGAAATATCAACCTATACAGGTCGCCAGACAACCTTGCCTCGTGAGCAAAGGACGTCGGCCTAGGACACATGCATGAAATTAGCCAAAAAGGATGATGCCACTTTATATCATTCAGCCTATTGATTCAAAACAATTTTCAACAATCATTTTTTATCTGATACTAGATCATACAGAGAGTCACTAATCGTTATGACCACTTAATCATTCTGCACCAAATGATTCCGAATCTGCCAAACAACCCCTTAATTTGAATACTGAATAAACCAACTTAGGGGCCGCTTACCAAACACTTACCCGAGTAAGCGCTTATCAAGTCACATTAATTTAACGGATGAATATGACAAAGACCAAAAATCTTACCCGGTAAGAACGAGACAAGGAGCAAGAGTCTTACCGGGTAAGTGAAGGCGACGCCTCTTACCACGGTAAGAGCTTATCCGGTAAATTATTGTATATTGTGTCGTTTTGGTGGACTAAAATATTACCCGGTAAGTAACTAATAATGTTGAATTTTATCGGTAAGCACTTATCCGATAGATTTTTGGTAAACAGCCCCTAAAACTCATAACTATATTTGCTAAAATTCGTTGTAATTTGAGAGATGAATTGAGAGTGTGAACAGTGATTTCTTCCATTAATGTTAGTCAAAAGTTCGAGTTATGATCATCTTCTTCACTTAATGCCTAAAATCTTGTTCGTATGACCATCTCTCGTGTGACATTCACGCCAACACAAACAAATAAACCAAAGAATCGTTAAGAGGTAAATCTTGTTTGATAAAAAAGAATCTAACTCTTAATGGTTCTAAAACCCTCTAAATGATTTTGTATCTTGGATCTCCCTTAACCATTATGAGCCCTAATTTCATTGTACACAATTACCAAACAATTATATTTCATTTTATATTATACCATGAGAGCATTTTAATCATTCTGACCACTTAATCATTCTGTACCAAACCATTCAGCAATTGCCAAACAGCCCCTTAGTAGATATTTTTCTCTCCACAAAAGAGTTTTTTTTTATCAATCTGGATATCCAACCTGTTATATGAGTCGACTAATCCTAAGACGACCACCTGCTTTGTAGGTAGTCCGGGATCATCACATTTGAACATCCATAACCACAAAAAGTTTTTTATTTCTCTTTAGATTTGAACCTAAGACCTCCAAAAATTTTCTACGGTCGTGGATCGCTTGATTGTTTTTTTCTCTATTAGTTTGCTTTTGTTAAAAGAAAAGTATGAATCTTGGAACATGAGGTGACACATCTGAAATAAAGGAATTGTTATCAAGAAAGATGGGGTTGGCCTCACAAGTCACATGATGTTTAAACAATGGGAACGTTTTTTCTTTCAATGGGATTGTTTCTAGAAAATGGAACACTTCATGGCTCATGAGGCCATTAATATATATTGTTAATTAAATATATTTTAACATAAATTATATATATATATGAGTTTAATCATTTGAAAAAAAATTTAAATGTGAGATCCAATCTTTGGATACTGATTGATTTAGTCTTCTTTACTAGGTTCCTTGTAGTATTAGGGACGGACCCAAAAAAAAAATTCAAACGGTGGCACCATAAAATTAATACAGTATACTATACATCTAAAAATAATTACAAAAAATATGGTTTTTATAGTACCGATAGGGCTGTAAACGAACCGAACATTCAGCGAACCGTTTGTGAACCGTTCGACGGGAAGTTTGTTTATGTTCGTTTATTTAATAAATGAACGAACATGAACTATTTTTTTTTTTGTTCGTTTAGTTAAACGAACGAACATGAACAAGAGTCTCGTTCGTTCGTTTATGTTCGTGAACGTTCGTTCATTTACCGTCCGTTTATGTTCGTTTATGTTCGTTTATATATTAAGTTTAATATATTATCTTTTATTTATTTACTTTGAATTCAAATAATATTTATTTATGTTCGTT
>NW_020202757.1:17925-28419 GCF_001531365.2 Cynara cardunculus var. scolymus
TTTATCAAAAATCTTTTTTAAATGTAATTATTTTTTTGTAAATGTAAGTACTTTTTTGTTATATTTGTTTAATTTTATAGATCTAAATATTTTTTGGTTCAAAAAATATTTAGAGACTTAATCGTTCAAAATATGAATGTTCATTGGAGTTTTTTCCGGACTTTTTTCACTATTTTACCATTTTAACTAGTTGTACAAGTCATAATAATGTATCCAACATGTTTTAGAAAAGTCCAATGAGTTACGTAACATGTTTTGGATTGTCCAAGAGCTTATGTGTTCCAAAAATTGTCCAATAAGTTATTTAACATGTTTTAAATTGTTCAAAGACTTATTTATTCCAAAAAATTGTCCAATGACTTAATCATTCCAAACACTAAAGTCCATTGAGTTTTTTTAGACTTTTCCCTTATACATAATATATATATATATATATATATATATATATAGAGAGAGAGAGAGAGAGAGAGAGAAAAGCAGGATCAAACGAGAATGGTACATATTTAAAAAGAACACAAAAACGTGCAAATCATGTGAAAAATCACATGTGATGTTACATTAATGATCAAAAAAAGTGTCTAGGTGACTTGTAGCTGCGCCTTCAGGTCGTCAGGTAAAGTCGTCTAAATCACATGTGATTTTGTATGTGATGTTATGGTAAATTCACATGTAAATTGTCCGTTTTCGTGTTTTTTTAAATAGGTATCGTTCTCATTTAATTATCCTTATATATATATATATATATATATAGAGAGAGAGAGAGAGAGAGAGAGAGAGGAGGAGGAGGAGGAGGTTTACTTTGCAAACCACGTTATTTATACAAATCGTACAAATCTCATTCAACCAATCATAATTTTCCATTTTGTTTATTTTTTTTTTGTAATTATGAGAGGTTGATTAATCATTTTTATTGTGGAGGGTGATAATCATGGATAGTATCATCTTCATTATTTTAATTTTAGAGAAATACATGAAACAGCTTCATGAAAATTTTCATTAAGTATTATATGAAACAATTTGATAACCATATATAAAACAACTTTATCAAAAAAAAAATATTATATAAAACAATTTCACAATATTAAACAATGTCATGAAAAAATTTCATAAGATTAAACAATAAAATCAACAGATGAGGTGGTTTGCACGATTTGTACAAATTGGGTGGTTTGCATTTGATTGCTTCTCTCTCTCTCTCTCTCTCTCTATATATATATATATATATACATATATATATATATATACACACACACACACATAGAGGAGCGTTCAAATAAAAATCACCCAATTTATACAAACCGTGAAAACCACATTCAATCAATCATAATTTTTCATTTTGTTCATTTTTTTTAATTATTATGAGAGATTGATTAATCATTTTTATTGTGGAGGGTGTTAATCATGAATATTATCATCTTCGTTATTTTAATTTTAGAGAAATACATGAAACAGTTTCATTAAAATTTTCATTAAGTATTATATAAAACAATTTCATAACCATATATGAAACAATTTATCAAAAAAAAATATTATATGAAACAATTTCACAACCATATATGAAACAACTTTATCAAAAAAAATATTATACGAAACAATTTCACAAGATTAAACAATGTCATTAAAAAATTAAACAATGAAATCGACGGTTGAGAGTAGTTTGCACGGTTTGTACAAAGTGGGTGGTTTGCATTTGATCGCTTCTCTCTCTCTCTCTTTCTCTCTCTCTCTCTCTCTCTCTCTCTCTCTCTCTATATATATATATATATATATATATAGATGGTAGGTTCTTTTGATAACCTAATTTATGTTGTTAATAACTTTGTGAACTTATTATAACCATTCATTTTGTAAATCAATGGATGACATTTATGATGACAATTTTGTAATAACTCATAATGTTACCATCTAAGAAAAACATATAGGAACAAAGGTATTAGTGGGAAAAAAAATCATAAATACGTGAATGTTTTGTAACTGTTCATGTGTATATTAATGTTTTCTAACCGCCCTATGTATATTAATTTTTGTCATTAATGAAAATTTTCCATCATTATAAACATTAATATACACATGGGCATCTCCCCCTCTATATGAATATGGGTTCACTCATGAACAATTATGAACAATGGGTTCAATTATGAAACTGTTTTTGGCCCTTCCATCGTTGATCCTTTGCTGATCTGTGAGGGATTTTTTTCTCTCGTTGATACCTTGTTTTCTAGTAGTGCGTATTTCACACAGGATCATTGATGGGGCTGCACTCTGCTCGTTTCTAAAAGGATGGACCAACATGGCTTGTGGAGCTAAAGAAGTCGTGTATCCAAACTTAACTGCACCTTCCCTCTTCCCCGCAAAAGACTTGTGGCTCGTAGTCGTAGATACATCAATGGCCATGTGTGGGTCATGGTTAAAGGAAGGGAAGTGTGTACGGAAAGATTTGTATTTGATTCTGATTCCATAGCCAGACTGAAAGCTGAAGCAACTAGAAATGGAGTGAAGAACCCTACACGTGTTGCGGTGGTTTCTGCTTTGAGCCTTTGACATTGAAAGTCTGCAATGGAAGCATCCAAACAAACTTGTGGTTTCCAGAAGCCTTCTCGCTTAATACACTTGGTGAACCTTCGTAGAGAATTTATCAAAAGACTCCATGGACCATGGGCAACGTGATTTGGGCTGCCACACACTAAGACAAAATTGGGTTTATAGGACGCCCCCAATCTTTAAGCGTTTCAATAGACCGCTTTATAGGACTTAATTTATAGAACCAAAATATAAAGCGTTTTATCTAAAGGTGTTGTAATAAGTTTATATGACGCTTTTGGATGTTTTAACAAGTTTTTGAGGACATTTTTTAATACAAAAATGCCGCATATAAGGTTGCTAATGGGACGCTTTTGAGAAAATGTCCTATAAACTCAATTTTTATAGGACATTTGTTTTTGTAAGACATTTATTCAAAAAGTGTCATATAAAGTGCTGATGGAACGTTTTATATTAAAAGTGTTCTAAAAAACTTATTACGACGTTAAAAAAAGGTCATATAAACTTATTACAACGCCTTTAGATAAGACGTTTTATTTTTTTGGTCCTATAAAAAGGTCTACTAAAACACTTAGAATATAATATGATCTTAAAGTGAGAACCTTACATTTCCATGGTAATATCTTAACATTGAACACCTTTGGTCCCTTCTTAAAACATAGGTACAAGGAGAACTTCAACTTTTCTATTAATCTCTTTGATTTTAGATCTTCTTCTTATAACTATGAGTTTTTAAACATGCATAACATCATTATAAAACATATTATGCAAAACCATAAAACATCACATGAAATCTAAATCGTCTTCATGATTAAGAGGCTCTCATGATATAATGCAAAATGAAATATAATTGTTTGGTAATTGTTTACAATGAAATTAGGGTGTTTAATGGTTAAAGGAGGCTCATAACACAAAATCAGTTAGATGGTTTTGCTAAACAAGATTCACCTCTTATAAAGATTCAGAAGTTGCCTTTTAATAGAACTATTAAGAAGTAAACAAACAACCCCTACAATAAATCGATAGAGAAGCCGCAAGAGCCTTATTCATTTGAATTTAAACTTTAACTGTTACATTTTATCATACAGAAAAAAATCAGAAAGGCAAAGGAATGATATAATCCATTCCATGAAAATATAATTCTATTTATTCTGTCAACTTTGGTAGAGGGCTTGGATCCATGGAAGCATATGCTTGTAGCTCTGAGTTTCCTTGTAGAATCTCCATCTCTTCTTCATCAAGGTTCACCCATGCTTCAATTCCTTCACCAAATACTGTGTCCATTAGGGTGACCTGATTGATGAACACAGGGCTGCCATGGCCGATGATGCCACTCACCCAACTCGGTACTCCCCAACCAAAATCCATTTGGTAAAAACCCATCTTGCACCAGCTTGTAAAAGTGTAGTTATCCATGGTCCCTTTGGAGCTAATTTCTCCCATTTCTTTGATAGACTCCTGCATTGCAACGCATCCCTTTTCACCTTGTGCTTTGTTCACAAACTCGATGTCGATTTTCGAAATACTTTCCCGCACCTTATTCACCAAACCATGCAGTGTAGTCTCGTAGTTAGCTTGGAACTTTGCGGTTGCTGGCCAAATCACGTTACCGATGGAGTCTTTTGATAAGGTTGCTGATAGTTTTCTACGAAGGTTCACCAAGTGCGTTAAGCGAGAAGGTTTCTGGAAACCAGTGATTTGTTTGGATGCTGCCATTGCAGACTTCCATATCAAAGCAGATACCACCTCAACACGTGTTGGGTTCTTCACTCCATTTTTAGTTGCTTCAGCTTTCAGTCTGGCTATGGAATCAGAATCAAATACAAATCTTTTCGTGACACATTTCCCTTCCTTTAACCATGACCCACACATGGCCATTGATGAATCTCTGAGCCACGAGTCTTTTGCAGGGAAGAGGGAAGGCGCAGCTAAGTTTGGGTACACGACTTCTTTAGCTCCACAAGCCATGTTGGTCCATCCTTCTAGAAACGTGCGGAGTGCAGCGCCGTCAACGATCCTGTGTGAAATACACAAGCCGATAGCGATCCCACCACATTCGAAAATGTTCACTTGAACATTTGTTACACGAGCACCTACACTAGACCCCTCGAAACTAGGTTGAAACGGCAACAACCCATTGAGGAGCTGGTGGTCAGGATGGCTTAGAAGCTCGTTGAGACCACAACGAACCAAAGCTATGGCATAACAAGCACCAACATCATTGCAATCAATAGAAAGACCATTCTTGATGGTTCCAGCAAGAGGGTAAAACTGAGTCAAGGTTTTGGATAAAGATTTCTTTAGAGCCAGTGATCTTTCTAGGGCTTGGAGAACGTTGCTGCCATTGTGATTAGGGTAGTACAAGACGATTGGTACATAAGGATCAACAACAAGCTGATCTAAGAGGGAGAGCTCGAATGTTTTCAAGTGGTGTGGCGTTGGGGAAGATGGTTTGATGCTCTCTTTGGAAATGATCTCGATTTCCATCACTTCGAATTTTAGTACGATTAAGTCTAGAATAAAGGGTTTGTGGAAGATGAGTTTAGAACAGATGATTGTTGCAGAAGATATGCCACTCTGAAGGTCCTTTTATAGTGAGGAATGAGGATCATGCATGTGCATACCTTGTATTTTACTCGGTAGTTTACTCGTCTCATCGAAAGTAGAGTTATTGCATTAAAAAATGTGTATTGTTAAAATATTTATTTGTATTTTGGCACAAGAAAAAATGCATTAAAAAATAAATTCGTATTTGAATTTAATTTCTTAATAAACCATTAAGCTATCAAACTACTAGAAAACAAAGTATTAGTGACGGAAATTAGCTACGGAAAAATCTCTTGTTGATCAGCGAGGGAATTGGCAAAAATTAGTTCCCTCGTTGACCGATGGGAATGGCCAAAAACCAGTTCCCTCTTTGATCCGTCGCTGAAAGTTTCTCTTGCTGATCCGACGCTGAAAGATTTTCTCGTTGATCCATTGATGAAAGTTTCCGTCGCTAATCCGTCGTTGATAGCATTACCTACGAGCTTTTGACAATAGACGATCAGCGACGTATCAACAACAGAAGACCCCCTAGGGACGGATCAGCGAGGGAATTTTCCTTTGCTGATACTCTTCATTTTTATAATGAAAGTTCTTGTTTGTATAACATCCAAATTACTTCTTTTAGTACTGTATTTTGTTTACAAATTATTGTTATTATTTCTAATTATTTGCATATGATAAGCGTGTGTATATATATACATAGATTTGGGATCACGTGAGACCAGCTTGTTTTCATGAGATCCGTGATATCATTTTTTTTATACTTGAAACTTCATAACAAAACACTGTGAAGGTAATATTCACAGTGTTTTTGCTGCACCTTCACAGCGTTTTGCTGTGAAGGTTCGGGTTTTTTTTACCTTCACAGCGTTTTGTTGTGAAATTTTAAGTGTAAAAAAGTGGTTTCACGGGTATTACGAAAACAGGCTGATCTAACGTGAACCCAACCATATATATATATATGAAGTCATTCAAGGGAGAACTGGTTAGTTTGTGATAGCTGTCAGTTCCAATCTCAACCACAAATCAATGATTAAATTAGAAAACTAATAATTTTGGTAATTTGACTTAAAATTTTAATTAAAGGTATTTTAGGTATTTTAAAACTCTTATATATCCTCTCTTCTCTCTTCGACGAACCTTATTCCGGCAAACACATGATGCACACTGTGATACGCTTCATAAAATAAGAAAAAACACAGTGTGATACTCTTGGTAAAGTAACATTATCTGATATATTGTGTTATATTATGTGTTGGGGAAAGGGATCAGTGTAAAGTGATCAAGGAGGAAGCACGTTTTGGCCGGTGATGAGAAAGAGGGTCAGAGGTAGTGATCTCATCCATTCTAATATATATACACACACATCTATTTCAAAATTAGAATATTAATCTAATTAAAGTAAATTGAATACTTAACACAATTTACTAATTTACCCTTCTACTTATTTTAAGGAATCATAATAATTATCCTGAATGAATGGTTTATGATGGATCTCACGATTATCACAAACTAAACAACTCTTATTTGATTAAGTCATATATATATATAGGGGCTGGTTCAAATCCTAACCAAACATTTTGTACAAACTTTCTTAACCAACATCAACCAATAGTGTTGCATCTTTGAGTTAGGTTAAAATGTAACCTACATATTAATGATAAGGGTATTTAGGTCAATAAGCATCATAATGTAACTCCCAAAAATTATATGTGGGAGTTACAAATCATACAATATATCAAATTGATCTTGATATTCAATGACATGGAGATACGTATTTGTGGTTATGTATTAGCCCATAAACAGAAAATGGTCCATAAAATATACGTAATGAACAATAAAAAAACTAAAATAGAAGATTTACCTTTTTTGTGAACCATGATGAACAAGTGAACAAGGTTATATATATAGGTTGGCCACATGATCATGTCCTTCAGCCTTAATATATGTTCATTGCGATACACCTGCATAACGATGTCACAAGCACGTTAACAACACATAGGATATATCGAATTAGCTGATTATAAACTTCTATATTAAGGTAATTAGACATCATTATGTAACTCCTAAATATTTTATTTGGGGGTTACAAATCTTTATAATATCTCAAATTGATCTTCCTATTCAATGACATGAATATTCAAAAATGTTCATCTGATTGAATTATATATAAATTCTTAATATGATCGGTATAATATTGTAAATTTGAAAAAAGTCCATGTTGTAAGGATTCCGTTATAATCCGTGTAATATGGATGATCATAGAATAAATTGGTTTGACGACAATGGGATTCAAAAAGCTAAAAGTGTTTACGAACACATTCGTAATTCGAATGCAGAAATCGAAGAAGATGAACAAACTGTTCATTTTGGTAAGTGTTACATGCTATTTTCTACATTCATTTTAAATGAACACATATTACCTTCGAGAAGTATCAACTACTATTGCTGCAATGGCTGTGCTACCTAATTTTAATACATCGAACAAACCCAACTACTCATGTTGGCATTCGACTCATTGAGCAGAAGACTGCAAGTGTTTAACAAGCTAAGGCATTTGTTTAATTCTGTCCATTCTTTTTGAACATCTAAGTTCACCATGAGTTTGTTCATATTAGCTGTTGAATGGTTATGTTTTAGTCTATAAACAGAAAATAGTCCCTGTAATGTACCTAATGAACACTACAAGATTCAAAAACATTAGTTTTACCTTGTGAACCATGATGAACGGGCTAATACAGATTGGTTGGTCGTATGAGCATGTCCTTCRGCCTTAATATATGTTCATTTCGATACACCTGCGCAACAATGTCACATGCACGTTAACAAAAACATAGACCGTATTCATCTATCTGGTTATAAATTTCTWTATTTTGGTAATTAGTCATTCTATTATGAACACTGTAATCGATATAGTTGTGCATGTTAAGCAGCAGGTATTGATGATATCATCCCTTCACAGCCCGAAGCATATGGTTCAGCCGGTTCAGATCCAGGTAAGCATTTGTGCATTACCATATAATTTGTGCATTAACATATAAACTCTATGAACATAAAATGGTCCATGTAGTTGTGCACAAGAAAGATATCAACTTGGATGTGCGTATTAGCTGTTCATACTATTAAATATGTTTTATTGGTTTTTTTTTTACATGTTTTAAATATATACGATGTGCATAATAACTGATAATACCATGAGTTTGTTCATATTAGCTGTTGAATGGTTTAAATCTATGTGAGCTTCTGCCCGACTGTGAAAACCATTGTAGTTGATATGATTCTTTTTCTTAGCATCCCCCAACCAGATTACAATGTGTTCTCGCATGATATTCACAGCCTTACAAATTCTTCTGTCTATAACCAGTTTGATGCAGAATAAAGTAAAACCAATTTCAACATATCGTTACTGATCGCCTATTTTAGGTACATACTAGAGATTGATGCATTAGGAAAGTATTGATTACTTATTTCCTATGATTGCACATGCCCCCCATCCGTATCGCACTCACTCTTCATATCCTATTGATACCTATCTCTCACCCTGTATCGATACTACTTTATATACATCCGGGCTATTTGTAACTCCTAAAAACTGAAAACAGGTTTTTTAATTAGTATCAATTAGGCTTACACCGTCTGTTCATATTCAACGTTCATACCGTTCAAAGGATGACAATTATGTCAGCAATATGTTTTGTTGACTGGTTGATCAAGTGTACCTAACGAACACTAGAAGAAACAAACATTAGTTTTACCTTGTGAACCATGATCAACAGGGTAATATATGTTTTGGTTGGTCGCATGAGCATGTCATTCAGCCTTTATATATGTTCATTGCGATACACCTGCACAACGATGTCACATCCACGTTAACAAATCCTATTTTACTTTGTCAGACTTCTAATATTTAGAAATATCATGTACTATTTCAATATAGTCTCAAAAATCTCAATCGGCATGTGTAAATCTTTATCAGATAAATCATATTGATATCTCAAGTCACAGGTAGAACGAGTAGAAATGTACTAATGACTGCTTGTATTTTATCTGAATAGACATCAATACATATATAGATATAGACATGTTGAAYATGTCTAATGCCAACTGAAAGTTGAGCAACCTTATATATATACAAACAAAAGGAACAAAACAGTTGTCAAAGTATCAAGTAGATGTAGATAGGATTATGAAACTATTATATCAGATCTATTGAAAATATAGAATGACAAACTGTGTGCGTTTGTTCATAACATTCATGCTGTGCGAATTTGTTCATACCATTCTTACCTTATGAACAGCCCATATGAACAACCCATATGCATACTGTGTGATCATATGCATATCGTGTGCACACTTGCTGTTTATACATAACAATTGATCGTAGGGTCTCTTTATACATAACAGTAAGTTCCCTAACACAGATTCTGTTTATATTTAACAGTTTATTATATGGCTTTTTATACATAACAGTTGATCTGTTTATACATAAMGGTGATCATATGGTCTGTTTGTACATAACAGTTGATCATATTGTCTGTTTATACATTCTTCCCTGAGTTTTCAAGAACAGTTAACACACGTCTTTGTAATAAGATTTTCATTTTTGAAGACTAACCTCATGTTAATCAGCAGGTCCTGATGATATCACACCTTCACAGCCCGAAGCTCCAGTTTCACACCGCTCACATCCAGGTAAGCAATCGTRCAGGCACATAKGTAAACAGAATCTGTGCACACGGTATGCATATGAGCAAMTGTTATGTATAAACAGAATCTGTGCACACGGTATGGTCTGTTTGTCCAATGCTCATCCTATTACGAACAGTGTAATTCATATAGGTATGCACAATAAATATATCACTGTGAYATGTTTTACGGYAACTGYGTCGATATGAATATGTTTTACACTAGTATGCATCGTGTGTACACTACTAACCGATTATCTAATTTTGGTAATAAGAGTTTCATTTCTGAAAGCCAACTTCACGTTAAACARCAGGTAATGATGATATAACCCCTCCACATCCCGAAGCATTAGGTTCAGACGGTTCACCTACAGGTAAGCATCCGTGTATCACAACAGTCTACTGTGAAGAACATATGTTTTTCAATATTATGCAGTGTGCGTACGATTATCTACTTATTTGGTACTAAGAGTTTCATTTCTGAAAACCAACTTCATGTTAAGCAGCAGCTTTATATGACATCACCCGATCACAGCCCGAAGCATTAGGTTCAGAAGGTCTACATACACACCAGCATCCGTGTGAAAACTTATAAACTATATGAACAATCTAATGTGAACAAACCTACATTGCAGTTTCGTGTTACGCATGGCAAACAAACCACATTCATCCCTAAATTTTCAAGTACAAATAATACACGTACATAACGATCTTTGTAATT
>NW_020202758.1:0-1351 GCF_001531365.2 Cynara cardunculus var. scolymus
AGGCTGGTGGGACTTCTATGTCACTCCAGAAGATAAAATTTATATCACAACCTGCAAGAAAATTATTATCAAAACCGAGAATAATCAACAAATTACTACCCAAGAGGATGATATGGTCAACACCCTTATTTTTGCTATTATGAAAAACTATGTTGGTAACCCAACTGGTTATCAAGATAGAAATTCCGAAATATTGTTAAATCTAACTTGTAGAAAACTACAAGATTTTAGATGGTACAAAGATGTCTTTTTAACAAGAGTCATGACCAGAACCGATTGTAAACAAGCTCATTGAAAAGAAAGGTTTATTGCTGGTTTACCAAAATTATTTGTTGAAAGAGTTTGAAACAAGTTAAGAATTAAATATAATAATATGATTCCCTATAAAGATCTAACCTATGGGGAATTAATAAATTATATTAATCAAGAAGGTTTGGCAATTTGTTCTGATTTAAAGTTAAAATCCAAACTCAAGAAGGACAATATTTATAATAAGAATGAATTGGGAAGTTTTTGTCAACAATATGGTTATGAACCTATTAAGTTGTCTCCATCCAGTTCTAAGAAAAGACATGTAAAAGAGAAACCCAACAATTATAAGAGAAGGGAATACCCAAAAAATTATCGATATAAAAGAAATCATAACAAATATAATAAAAGGACTAATAAAAAAGAAGACAATAATAATCCAAAAGATATTGTTATATGTTATAAATGTGGAAGACAAGGCCATGTTTCCAAAAATTGTTATGCTAAAAGAAAAATAAATAAACTGAACATCCCTGATGAATTGAAAAGGCAAATAAGCAAACTAATTATAAGAGATGATTCTACTGATTCAAGCATTTCGGATTATTCTGATAATGATTTAAATATTATCGAAGAATCAGAAAGTGATGAATCAAGTTCCTGTGAATGCATAGGAATGTGCAATTGTAATGTAACGCCCTAACCCACACATTGCATGTAACACATATTTCATACCAAAGAAATACATATTCATTTACCATTCAGGTCTCTTAGTACAAGAATCTACCATGACCAAATACAATGTCCAAAAATTTAAAATACATATCTTGTATTAATCAACAAAACTATGCATCAAAAACAATTCCTCATCCATAATGCATATAAGAAAAGCATTACATCTTTCCCTTTCCCTTACCTTCTATGCCTCCTGCAATACATATTTAAAATCACAAAAACGAGGGTTAGACTGAAAAGTCTAGTGAGATACCCTATTCATGTCATTGCAGGGTGAAGGATCACCAAAACCTTTATAAAAACAACTATTCATATATATAACAAATATATGAATACACAAGAACATAATACCAGATTTTTTCCATTT
>NW_020202758.1:3561-22065 GCF_001531365.2 Cynara cardunculus var. scolymus
GTTATTTTCGTAAATCACAGGGGTTCTCGTTTGAACCTCCACCTATATATATATATATATATATATATATATATATATCCAATTAATGCACAAATTCACATACCAGCATGTATCAAATTATCATGCTATCACGTAATCATTTAATCAAATAATCATGTATTAAATACCTTGGGTAATAACCAGGATCCGGTTATCACATGTAATTCCATAAATATGCTAACTGACGATGAAGGTTTTCTATTAGATGTTGATAAGATCGAAAATCCAGAAATTAAGAAATTATATCTGGAAAAGCTCCGAGAAAAAATAAGGCATACAAATATTATCAAGAAAAATCCAATTGAAAAGTTAAAACCTTATAATTTTAATGAAATTTGTAAAAGATTTACAAGTTCCTCCAAAACTGTTACCATCCAAGATTTACAGAGTGAATTAAAGGAGGTAAAAGGGGAAATACAAATTATAAGCAAAGACTTTTTCTTATATAACAAAATGGCAACAATAATAACGACTCTAAAGAAGAAAATGTCAGTCAAATTAATGGCATTAGCTATCAAAGATGGTATGTTAGAGTTAATATAATCATCAATAACGAATTTAATTTAACCCTAATTGCTCTCATGGACAGCGGAGCAGATATGAATTGTATTCAAGAAGGGTTAGTTTCTACAAGGTACTATGAGAAGTCTTCTCAGCGACTATCCACCGCTAGTGGATCCAAACTACAAATAAATTATAAATTAACTAATGTTCATGTTTGCAATGACGGATATTGTTATAAAACTCCTTTAATTTTGGTTAAGAATTTAATTTCTCAAATTATATTAGGTACCCCGTTTATCACCCAATTATATCCAATTAATATAACAGAAAAAGGATTATTGTTACGAGATTTATATAGAATAAATCTCTCAGACTGCTAACAAATGGAGACTAGTGCAAGTATACACTTATCAACCCACTATCATC
Organism: Cynara cardunculus var. scolymus; assembly: GCF_001531365.2. Taxonomy (NCBI): domain Eukaryota; kingdom Viridiplantae; phylum Streptophyta; class Magnoliopsida; order Asterales; family Asteraceae; genus Cynara; species Cynara cardunculus. The sequence continues at coordinate 4,531 of NW_020202758.1, forward strand.
TTTTACAAGTAATAAAGTGGTAAAAATACCGAATATCGTCCACGGGGAAAAAGGAATAAAAGTTCGTTTTAATAGTAAAAATAAAGATATGATTTCAGATGATGAATTCGAGGAAATATTTTTTGTGAGTTGATTAAACACTACTGCTGTAAACAAGTTTTAAAAGAGAGCTTAGGGTGTAGCGATTCGTTAAGATGTTAAATCGATCTAAAAGTAGACAGCATGCTACAGCATGGTTCTATAGCATGCTTTATAAATCACTTAGCTTTACAACTAATAGCTTCTTTAAGGTGCTCTCTCGAGATGTAGAATGGCACACAGTCATAGATCCAACCCTCATATCTCTATGCAAGGCTGGAATTCCGACATTGGCTCAAACTATTCCTTTTATAAGTTAAATGGAGCGAAAACGAGTCTCCTCGATTCTAAGTAACTCTCTCGAGTCTACTTCCATATCATTCAAGTTGACATGTGCTTGTTGGTTTATCTCTAAATCCAACACACTTAACACTTTTAAACAAGTGATCAACTTGTCCATGGATTATGTGTTTGCAATAAAAAACTTGAATGATATAGTTATAAAGATTTATAATCTATAATTCTACAAACGGGACGGTCTTTATCTTAACTTCACCCAACACCCAAGCTATGTTTTTAGCCTCTCATTCTTGAAAAATTAATTACGTGAATAATAATGCATAAGAAAGAAATAAAGAAGAAGAAATAAATACTAGACGTAATTATAAAAACAACTAACAATACTAGAAAATGTAAGTGCAAGAATAATAATAAAGTGTAATAAGTAAAACTTAAGAGAAGAAGAGAAAGTGGAAGAAATAAATCTAACGATGGATTCGTAAAAGACACTTAAACTATTTCAACTACTAATATTAATTGCATAAATTATAAAGCATAATAAGGAGAACTTAAGAAAAGAAAAGATGACAAAACAAATAAACGTAAAAAGGAATTATAAAGAAGAAGAGAGAAATACTTGCAAATATAACTTTAAACTAAAAGAAACTTCAATATTTAACTACTCCAAGTGTTTCTCTAGATTGTTGCATACAAATTGGTTAGTTCTAAAGCTAAGCCTCCCCCCTTTATATAGTGGAGGAAGGGAGGGTAATATCCAATGGACAAAGACTTTTACTGGTTTTTTTGAAAAAAACCATGGGCGAAGCCAAAACCACCTAGAAGATGTCAAAAATCATATCTTTAATTTGTTCTATGAGATCTCAAAAGCTGCAAAAGATGGGCTGCCAAAAAAGGAAGAAGTGACCCCAAAAAATTCTCGTACTATTATCAAAAATGCCCGTGGATCGTCCTGCAGCATGTGCTGTAGCATGCTTCAGCCAAGTACCTAGAAACAAGGCTATTTCCCCCAAAAAATTAACACACATCCATGAAGTAAACATGTTTATCACATCACTTTTGCAGTTTAGCTCCAATATAAAAAGATAGAAAAACAAAACAAAAAGACTCAATTTGTGGAATTTGAGAAAATAAAATGGGTAAATAAAGTAAAGAAAAAGTGTAAAAGTATCAAATAAATTGATACTTATCACACCCCCAAACTAGAATTGTTGTTTGTCCCCAAACAACATAAAAAGACAAATAAAAGACTCAAATAAGATGGAAAAAATGGACACCGTTACTCACAACTACCACTTTCTTGTTATAAATAGCTTTTCGTAAATCAAAGTGGAAGTTATTTTGTATTAATCACATTTATATACCATAGCCTAGCCTCACTTTTCCTTCGTCTGATTTTTAAACATTGTCACCTACTAGGATCAAAAGGACTTGTCGGGTTTCTCTTTTTGGCTTTTTCTCTCTCACATAACTCTGCTTTTTTCTTACATAAATATTTACTTGGCTTTTTGTAGCCTTTTTCTTTTTGTATTTTTGCATTTTTGCTTTCTCTTTTTTTTTCAATGCTTTTTAAGCATTTTTTTTCTCTCTCTCTCTCTCTATATATATATATATATATTTTTTTTTTTTTTTGAAAGAGCTTTGCTCTTTTTGACAAAATTCCCCCCAACTTAGAGACAACAATGTCCCCATTGTGATTTATATGTGGCTCAGTGGGGTGCAAGGAGAGTGTATAGGGCTTTGCTCGATTATGGAGAAGAGATGACCTAGATCATATCCTAAGTAGTGACAATTGAAATCAAGTTCCGTCCCAGAAAAGAGTTGGCTAGTTCTAGTATTTCAATGTCAATTAGTACTCAAACTCACATCACTTTTAAATTACTCAAGCTATAAACACAAGTCGGTGGTAGTGAAGTTTATGTCCTAAAGGTCCATCTAAAAAAATCTAATAGAAAAAGGACTGACACGGACAATTCCCAGACGCATGGAAAAAAGGAAAATAAAGAAAGGAAAACGAAAATTGGAGCTAAAAGGGATGATAGATAAAGCTGCTTACTCGTGTGAAGTATGTGTCCTCAATGGTCGTCGGGGCGCCGGGATATTCCGGCAGGCATGTCCTTCAACTCAGTCATGAGTCGTGTATCTCGTTCCTCCATCTTCTTCAATAGCGTCTCTTCATGGGCTTTCAGTGCTCTTTTCATGGTAGTGTGGTGGGCTTGGGCGCTTCTTTCCAAGGTGGTCTCTAACTCGGTGACTTTCTCCTTCAATCTACGAACTTCATGCATCAAATCAGTCTCCATGGGGCTGCTGTCCGGAGCAAGTGGGGGCTGTCCGGGATCATTGCGCAAGGTCTTGCGGATTCGATCAACTGTTTTGCACTCGATAGACAGTGCATTGGTGGTAAATGCCTCGCCGGGTGGTACTGGGACTTTCGCCTTCTTCATTAGGCCGTGGATCAATGTCGGGAAGTATAACCGTCCGGTGGGTTTCCTAGTACATCCGTGAATGGCATCTGAAATGACTGCACCAACATCAACTGCTTTACCTGCAAGAATACAGTAAAGTAAAAGCATACGGTCCAATGATGTGCTCGAGTCGTGTGTGGTGGGGTGAAATGAATATCTAAAAAAATGATTCCACACGGCCGCATTCTTCTTTAGAAGGTTGGTTTGAAACTTGAGTGGACTGCGCTTTTATGGGGCTTTCCAAGTGGCTCCCTCTTCTGCTACAACAGTCAATACCATCTTCAGATCCTCATTGGTGTGGTCATGCAATAACCTACGATACTTACAGACTGGAGGCGCAATCAAATCATAGAAAGTATTTATGGCATGTGGAGAATAGGAGATCTTTTTACCCCTAACATGGACTGAGGTAGTGCGTGTGGAAGAAACTGATGCATAAAATTCCTGAACCCAGGTGAGGTAATAGGGCTCTCTAACCGCAGTAAATGCCTCCCATCCTCTTTAGATAATGATGTCATGTATGAAGGGATAGGTCTCCAGACAACCCCTATMAAATCCTCTCTCACCTARMCCCAAAAAAGTCTTAAATTTCTGAAGATTTCTCGGCCTACGRCAGCTCTCACTATGGCTGTCCGCGGCTCTAGTGCGTGCTTTCTTTTTGGGCGGGCTAGGTGGTACCTGATGGCTTGTGGATCTCCGTAGTTGAGACAATGGAATGTCCTCTTCCGGAGTCCACTCTGAGTCTTCAGACTCAGCCCTTTGCCTCTTTGTGAACCTCTCAATCGGGACTAGGCCAGAGTCACTAGAGGTCCGATTGCTATCCGCATTGGACCTGTCAGGAGAGGGAATAGAGGTAGGCTAGCAGTCTGGWAAGGMATCAAAGCTAGTGGTCACCAATGGTGCAGTGTAAGTGGGAGTGATGGGTGGTATGGGCATAAAGGCATCATATGCATCAGAAGTCATGTGAGAAGTAGGGATGTAGATAGGAAAAGGAGGAAGTGCATAGAATGGGTTATTGAATCTGTCGAATGCAATGGTGATAGGTGGAGGGGTGTAATGCTGTGACGTCAAGTCTACTATGCCCAAGTCAACCATGGGAGAGTCAATAAAGTGGTGATGTGATGTGTGTGCATCCATGAGAGTGATAACATCCGAAGAGGTGGTGGAAGTTGGCCAGTCAAGTAAGTGAGTGTGGCCCTCCTCTTTCATGAAAAAGGCATTTAGATCAATGTCAAAGAGAGAGTCTTCTCTGAGCATTTCTTGACTCTCAATGTGCTCCATAGGATCACTTTTGATTGTATGATCATTTTGAGCATCATAGGTGCGTGTGTGCTCAGGTATTGAAGTATCAGGAAGACTGACAATGGGGTTGTGGTGGCATATGTCAAAGTCTGTGCTCTCTGTCTTGGTAACCCCTTGGGAGAGTGGCTGAACTGATGGTGGGACTCCCGAGGGTTGTGCATCATCTTGACTCTCATCCTTTATCTTCATGCATTTGGCTCTTGGCTTCCTTTGCTTGGGTTTAGGCAAACCCTTGGGAACATAAGTTTCCACATCGATGGCCTCACCCTCCTCTTTGGTCATTGGTTTGGTGACGTGTCTTTCTGTGGACCTAGTAGCTGGTCTACGGGGTTTGGGTTTGGGTTTGGGTTTAGGTGGAGGGGAAGGGGGTGGGGTTGTTTGGATTTGGGAAAAGTAGATAAAGGGACTGGTGGTGTCAAAACAGTAGGGTGAGGGGCTGTTTGTGTGATGACAGTAGGTGTATGGGCTAAAGAAATGGTAGGTGGGATAGGTGTTGGGGTTAAAACAATAGGTAAAGGGATCGTTTGGCCAAATAGAATGGCTCTAAGAGGAGTAGGACATGGGAGGATTGACCTTAGCAACCATGGTGGTAGGTTGGCTAAGTTGGTTAGGAGAGGTATAGTGGTTTGTGGTATGGGAGGAGGGGAGTGTTGGGAAGGGTGAGGGAACCCAGGTGGTAGTTTGTCATCCATGCCAAACCTGCACAAAAAGAATAAACCAAAGTAGGATAATCAGTTTAGGTTCATGATGCTAAGAAGTTGAGAGTCCTATGCATGTAAGTATAATCAAGATACACACACAAAGGTCAAAATCAATTCTGGTAGCTGCTGTTTCAAACTATCAGGGCTGTTTGGACAACCTATTGTGTGTGATTATGCATTCATGGAGTCCCAACCCAAAATCTTAAGATTTATACATATGTGAACTTTAAACCAAGAAAAATCACCCAAACAACTTTGAGTGCCTAAATGCAGCCCAAAATGGTTGTTTGCACAACCAGTAGTTTGATCCTTGGATCAAATGCAAAAAGACACACAGGCAGTAGAATATGATTTGGAAACTTATGCAAATCAATTAAAGTCATGTGTCTAATCAGGCAAAACATATGAATACAAAGCTACCAATATGGACAGAGATCAAAGTTTGAGCTTTGTTTGCTGCTGCCTTAAGACTGGCTTATGATAAGCACACATGACTAAAAATCAAGTTGTGATATGGAAAGAATCCTACTCTATGCATACTTTTTGAACAAACCAAAGGCAATTTGTATCCAAGTGGTTGTGAAGGACAAGACACTAAGGACTTGAGACTAAGATCAAGAAAACCAAACGAAGATCAAAACAGTCTATCTTTGAAGTAACCCTGTTTTCAAAACTCATGGTAATTGATCATATGATCAATAAATCATTTGTACCAAAACTTTTCCCTCTACTCAACAAGGTTATGTACCCCAAGAACAAGACTTAGGGTCCTAAAACCTGTTATGGAAATTAGACATACTGCTTATGATAGCTGAACCAAACTCTACAAGACCAAAACATCCACCTTACTCACATTACGACCATGATCAATATAGCAACCAACAATTTTAAAGCAATCATGTTGTGCAGTGTGTGTTTGGCAATATTACAGCCCAAGATGGCTATTTGCACAGCCAGTAAGTTGATCCTTGGATCAAATGCAAGAAGTCAAACAGATGTCACAACGTCAAGATAGACACATTGTAGGACAGCAAATGGACAAAGATCAGTCCTTGTGCTTTGTGTGAACGCACATGCAGGCTGTTTTTGACTCATAAAGATTCTCGTACTATTATCAAGAATGCTCCAGGATCGTCCTGCAGCATGTGATGTAGCATGTTTCAGCCAAGTACCTAGAAACAAAGCTACTTCCCCCAAAAATTAACACACATCCATGAAGTAAACATGTTTATCATATCACTTTAGCTCCAATATAAAAAGATAGAAAAACAAAACAAAAAGACTCAATTTGTGGAATTTGGGAAAATAAAATGGGTAAATAAAGTAAAGAAAAAGTGTAAAAATATCAAATAAATTGTATTCAAGAAGGGTTAGTTCCTACAAGGTACTATGAGAAGTCTTCTCAGAGACTATCCACCGCTAGTGGATCCAAACTACAAATAAATTATAAATTAACTAATATTCATGTTTGCAATGACGGATATTGTTATAAAGCTCCTTTAATTTTGGTTAAGAATTTAAGTTCTCAAATTATATTAGGTACCCCGTTTATCACCTAATTATATCCAATTAATATAACAGAAAAAGGATTATCAACCGAGGTGTTAAATAAAGAGATTAATTTTGAATTTGTCACTCCTATTATCACAAAAGAAATAAATAGATTATCATCTAATTTTTTCGTAAAATAATAAGCGATCTTTTAAAGCCTTATTTTTTGACAAAATTATTTTTCCTAAATAAATTTTTTAAGTTATGTACGATCTTTTAAAGCCTTATTTTTTGACAAAATTATCAAAAAGTTTTACAGGAAGAATGAGTCAAGGTAAAAAGATTATCCTTTCAAAAGAGTCATTATCAAAGAAGGATTCTCAATCGGAAGCAAAGCCTCCAATTCTCAGACCATATGCTACCAATTATCAAACTTTCCCAGTTATGCCAAATCGTTTTGCTCCCCTTGCTTCTGGCCCAAGGCCAAGGCCGAACACATTATTCAATAATTCTCAAGTAGTACCATCTCCTGTCAAGATGAATATTTCTGTGGTCAAAGCCCCTTCACCACCTACATATTCTAAAGTCGTTGAGTCATCTCCATCTTATTCTAAAAGAATCGAGCCTCCTTCTCATTCTCAATCAGAATCACCTTTTTCTCAATATATCATAAATCCTCATGACCATTTTATCAAAGTTCTTGAACCTATGGAAACAGAGATGGTTACAACCCATTATGGAACCCTTATAAATTTTATTTATCCAAAGAACTGTCATTTTATAGACAGTGACGAACGAAAAACCCGCGACTTTTATCAAGCTATCCTTATTGATACTGATTCCATTGTAATAGAACATAATTTTTGTCCAAAAGAGCCTTCAAAGGTCACTTACAGCAAGGTGAAACTCAAAAAGGTTCTTTCCTTAGAAGATTGGAATCAAAAGCCCTATTCCAAGAAAACTCTAAGTGGCTTTCCCCCTCTTCCTCATTATACTTATTATGATTATAAACAAGCATGGACCAAGGCGTTTCTTTTAAGAAATTTTGATCATTCTTGGTTTTTCTATTTCGACCCAAATTTATCACACTTGTATCCTACATGGTTTATCAATTGGTTCAAACACATGAGAATTATTCCTGAAACCTTTCCTTCTCCTGTTCTAGAAGGATTTTATAAATTTAAGACCTACTTCATCTCATATTCTAATTCACCCTTCGAGCATTATCTTCAGTTCGCAATTTCGTTCAGAATCCCATGGATCATGACCTGGACATACCATTATAAACCACAAGAAGGAATGTCTCCTTCGACTTCAGTCAGAAGATATAGAATAAAGTGGTGGGATAAGTATTCTAATGATAGAGCCAATGTTAAAGTTGTCGATGAATTCTACAACAAGTTGCGATCTCAATCATCCCAGGTGCAATCTCCTGTACGCGATAATATTCCAGAAGAAGACACGATGTTGATTTCTAGAATTCAAGCATGCTCATCTCCGGCAGAGATAGCAAAGATTATCAAAGAAATAAAGAATTCTCCACCCGCCTCTTCGCCTTCGGAAAACTTTGAATTATATCAAGATTCCCAAGATCCTTTTGCTAATCTTTAAGGGAAAAATTATCAATATGTGAGTGAATATTATCAATTTGAGAATGTGTGATTATTATCAATGTAAGCAGACAGTGAGTATGTGTTATTATTATCAATGATTGAAGTTATTATCAATATTTGAGAATAACTTTATCTTTGTTACTATTATCAATGTGTGAGTATACACTGGGTGTAGTCTCTCCTAAAAAAATTTATTGTACGAATATGTAATCTCTTTTAGAGATTTTCTATTATATGTTCGATTAAAACTTTATTATTAAATTTTTATTATAAAGACAAGCGGTCAAGCAATATGCCTTTATCGAAGAACAATAAAGGACTACCAATTACTCAAGATCATGTTGCACGCCCGACAAGTTCAAGCGATGCTATCAAATCAAGTGTCAACAGTAATGTGAAGATTCTGCAATACCCATTATAAACAAAGCTCGTTTCTGTTGAAGTGACAAAAGTATATTATGACAATGTTGAAAGTTTTCAAGCACATTTATCAAGACAAATAATTTTGAAGATGGACAACTGCCCGTTCAAAGCAACAGTTCCGGTTCATTTTATGCTTATAAAAGGAAGACCATTCTCAAGGCAAAGGGCATCAATCTTCCACCACCTCTACACTTCTCCAACCAACCATCCATCCTCCATATTCTTCAATTGTTTAGTTAGTTTATGTTTAATATTTCTAATGAGAAGATTGTAATTTCTACTTCTCGATGTTCCAAGTCTCTAAATCTCATGTCAGAAAACAGAACACGGTTGAGCACAGGCTCAGTGAACATATTAAAATATGAACTCGAAATAACAATAGGTAACATCGATAATAAAGCGAAAAACTTACAATTCGGTTAAACTAAACTCATAAAAAATCAAGGTTGTTCACAATTATTGCATTAAAATATAATGTATATAAAGTCCATCAATTTCTGTTTTAAGTGTTCGTGGGGTGGCCAAACCACACGAACTATCAAACCGGAGTGCGGGCACACACCCGAAGCCCTCGTGAATTTAATCACAGTCACATGGTGGGTAAATATCCTATGATCCATCCATCCACCTTCGAGCCAATAAATTTTTTTAGGAGAGACTACAATCAGTGTATACTCACACATTGATAATAGTAACAAAGACAAAGTTGTTCTCAAATATTGCTAATAACTTCAATCATTGATAATAATAACACATACTCATTGTCTGCTTACATTGATAATAATTACACAATCTTTTATTCTCAAATTGATAATAATCACTCACATATTGATAAATTTTCCCTTAAAGATCAGCAAAAGGATCTTGGGAATCTTGATATAATTCAAAGTTTTTCGAAGGCGAAGAGGCGGGTGGAGAATTCTTTATTTCTTTGATAATCTTTGCTATCTCTGCCAGAGATGAGCATGCTTGAATTCTAGAAATTAACATCGTGTCTTCTTCTGGAACATTATCGCGTACAAGAGATTGCACCGAGATCGCAACTTGTTGTAGAATTCATCTACAACTTTAACATTGGCTCTATCATTAGAATACTTATCCCATCACTTTATTCTATATCTTCTGACTAAAGTCGAAGGAGGCATTCCTTCTTGTGGTTTATAATGGTATGTCCAGGTCATGATCCATGGGATTCTGAACGAAATTGCGAACTGAAGATAATGCTCAAAGGGTGAATTAGAATCTGTGGTGAAGCAGGTTTTAAAATTATAAAATCCTTCTAGAACAGGAGGAGGAAAGGTTTCAGGAATAATTCCCATGTGTTTGAACCAATTGATAAACCATGTGGGATACAAGTGTGGGAAATTTGGGTCGAAATAGAAGAACCAAGAATGATCAAAATTTCTTAAAAGAAACGCCCTGGTCCATGCTTGCTGATAATCATAATAAGTATAATGAGGAAGAGGGGGAAAGCCACTTAGAGTTTTCTTAGAATAGGGCTTTTGATTCCATTCTTCCAAAGAAATAACCTTTTTGAGTTTCACCTTGCTGTAAGTGACCTTTGAAGGTTCCTTTGGACAAAAAATTATGTTATATTACAATGGACTCGGTATCAATAAGGATAGCTTGATAAAAGTCGCGGGTTTTTCGTTCGTCACTGTCTATAAAATGACAGTTCTTTGGATAAATAAAATTTATAAGGGTTCCATAATGGGWTGTAACYATCTMTGTTTCCATAGGTTCAAGAACTTTGATAAAATGGTCATGAGGATTTATAATATATTGAGCAAAAGGTGATTCTGATTGAGAATGAGAAGGAGGCTCGATTCTTTTAGAATAAGATGGAGATGACTCAACGACTTTAGAATATGTAGGTGGTGAAGGGGCTTTGACCGGAGACATTCATCTTGACAGGAGATGGTACTACTTGAGAATTATTGAATAATGTGTTCGGCCTTGGCCTTAGACCAGAAGCAAGGGGAGCAAAACGATTTGGCATAACTGGGAAAGTTTGATAATTGGTAGCATATGGTCTGAGAATTGGAGGCTTTGCTTCCGATTGAGAATCCTTCTTTGATAATGACTCTTTTGAAAGGATAATCTTTTTACCTTGACTCATTCTTCCTGTAAAACTTTCTTGATAAGAAATCTGGAAGAAAATTATCCATTAAAGAGCTTGCCATCGTACAAAACTTAAAAAATTTATTTATAAAAAATAATTTTGTCAAAAAATAAGGCTTTAATAGATCGCTTATTATTTTACGAAAAAATTAGATGATAATCTATTTATTTCTTTTGTGATAATAGGAGTGACAAATTCAAAAATAATCTCTTTATTTAACACCTCGGTTGATAATCCTTTTTCTGTTATATTTTGGATATAATTGGGTGATAAACGGGGTACCTAATATAATTTGAGAACTTAAATTCTTAACCAAAATTAAAGGAGTTTTATAACAATATCCGTCATTGCGAACATGAACATTAGTTAATTTATAATTTATTTGTAGTTTGGATCCACTAGCGGTGGATAGTCTCTGAGAAGACTTCTCATAGTACCTTGTAGGAACTAACCCTTATTGAATACAATTCATATCTACTCTGCTGTCCATGAGAGCAATTAGGGTTAAATTAAATTTGTTATTGATGATTATATTAACTCTAACATACCATCTTTGATAGCAAATGCCATTAATTTGACTGATATGTTCTTCTTTAGAGTCGTTATTATTGTTGCCATTTTGTTATAGAAGAAAAAGTCTTTGCTTTATAATTTGTATTTCCTCTTTTACCTCCTTTAATTCACTCTGTAAATCTTAGATGGTAACAGTTTTGGAGGAACTTGTAATCTTTTACAAATTTCATTAACATTATAAGGTTCCAACTTTTCAATTGGATTTTTCTTGATAATATTTGTATCTCTTATTTTTTCTCGGAGCTTTTCCAGATATAATTTCTTAATTTCTGGATTTTCGATCTTATCAACGACATCTAATAGAAAACCTTCATCGTCAATTAGCATATTTATGGAATTACAATTGCACATTCCTATGCATTCACAGGAACTTGATTCATCACTTTCAGATTCTTCGATAATATTTAAATCGTTATCAGAATAATCCGAAATGCTTGAATCAGTATAATCATCTCTTATAATTAGTTTGCTTATTTGCCTTTTCAATTCATCAGAAATGTTCAGTTCATTTATTTTTCTTTTAGCATAACAATTTTTGGAAACATGGCCTTGTCTTTCACATTTATAACATATAACAATATCTTTTAGATTATTATTGTCTTTTTTTTTATTAGTCCTTTTATTATATTTGTTGGGATTTCTTTTATATCGATAATTTTTGGGGTATTCCCTTCCCTTATAATTGTTGGGTTTCTCTTTTACATACCTTTTCTTAGAACTGGATGGAGACAACTTAATAGGTTCATAACCATATTGTTGACAAAAACTTCCCAATTCATTCTTATTATAAATATTGTTCTTCTTGAGTTTGAATTTTAACTTTAAATCAGAACAAACTGCCAAACCTTCTTGATTAATATAATTTATTAATTCCCCATAGGTTAGATCTTTACAGGGAACCATATTATTATATTCAATTCTTAACTTGTTTTGAACTCTTTCAGCAAATAATTTTGGTAAACCAGCAATAAACCTTTCTTTCCAATAAGCTTGTTTACAATCGGTTTTGGTCATGACTCTTGTTAAAAAGACATCTTTGTACCATCTAAAATCTTGTAGTTTTCTACAAGTTAGATTTAACAATATTTCGGAATTTCTATCTTGATAACCAGTTGGGTTACCAACATAGTTTTTCATAATAGCAAAAATAAGGGTGTTGACCATATCATCCTCTTGGGTAATAATTTGTTGATTATTCTCGGTTTTGATAATAGTTTTCTTGCAGGTTGTGATATGAATTTTATCTTCTGGAGTGGCATAGAAGTCCCACCAGCCTTTGAGAACACCAGTGAAGYYTGAAATTATCATTTGGATGACTTGTTGTTCGCTATTACCTTTAGCCTTATAAGCATTGGAAGCCATCGTCATCTCTTGTAACAAATTGAGAATTTGGTATTYTGTTTGACCATCGATATTCCACTCATATAAAGATTCACCATYGTATTTGGCTTGGACAATTGTGTGCCTCTCTTCATATTGGATATCAGGATGTGTTGGTCTATAATAATAATTTCGAGTTTCTGGTCTATTAGTATAAGTGTTGTTGGATGAKAATGCATTGTACCTTTTTATTTTATTTATACTGTCTTGATTATTAAATTGGTTTTCGATATCAGAGACCTCATCATGAGATTCATCTGATTCTTCCTTCTTATTTATAACACTTACACTTAGATTTGGTCCTTTATTTGATTGTTCCTTTTTATTTGTAGTATTTGATATACTTAATTTGGCTAACCGTTCATCAATTTCTCTTAGAATTGAGTTTTCTTTTGATAATTTTATGTTGGTATCAATAGTATATGGTTTCAAAATTGGGTCTTCTATTTTGGATTGTTTTATTATGTTGGTATTATTATCGTTTGTATTAATAGTATTTTCAATTCTTTCTAGTTGTTGACCAATGGTATTTAGAATCTCATTGGTATAATTATTTTGTTGGATTATGTTGGTAATTGATTTTTCATTATTATAAGGCTTCTCTATTTTGACAAGAGGTTTGCCAATATAAAAATTATCATTCTTTTCTTTTATAGCAGTATCCTCTTTTGGAGGATGAATGCCTTGAATGGCTTCATTATTTTGTATTTTTATCCACTGTTTGATACTATTGGTGGTATTTAGAATTTGCTTTTCAAATGGAAAATTAACATTATTATCATTACACCATATTTCTATCCACAAGAAAAAAGGAATGTTAACTTCATGATCTAACATATATAATTCCCARTCAATTCTATGTAAGAGCTTTTGATTACCATCAAACTATTTCTCATACCAAAATCTTTTCTCATTATTATAATTTTTGTAAATTTCTTCTTGTAAATAAGTGGTAAGAATCTTAAATTTAAAACAGAGGATTTATAAGAGGTAGAAGTCGAATGTCTAGCATTTTTAGAAAAATCAGTACTAAAAGAAATATCTACAAATCCGTCAGAGTGCTCAATAATATTTGAAACTTGATTATTAAATTCAATTGGTTTTGGAACATTTATATCTTGTAAACTCCAATTACCGGATTGAGTGATCTCATTCCATTTTAATTTCTTAGGAGTCTTAACATTAGTGTGTGAAGTGTTAGCTTCAAAAATAATAGTCTCATTTTTAGGTGACACAAGCTTGGTTCTAGGCTCTATAGTGGTAGTCATAGTTTTATAATAAACTCTATAAATAACTGCTAAAGACTTAACATCTTCTTTGAATTCCAAATTTTTAGTTTGAACAGTCAAAGTTAGCATATCCAAAATATGGGGATCAAATAATCCTACAGTGAAATTTGGATAACAATTAAAATATATTGGACCATTAGAAATATTAGATTCAGCGATTGCTAAAATAGAGTTATTAAAATTAGTATGCCTAGCATCTCTTAAGCGTAATAAAACCGGAGCATCAATTCCAAGTCTAAATAATGGTTTAATAGCAACTTGAACAGATCCAACGTGAAGAAACTTATAATGTTTTTCTCTATGCTCTCTTATAGCTTTAGAAGATAACAATTTTATATTCTTGTTATCTTTATTGATAGAAATAGTTTGTTCTGTAGTTTTAATAGAATATCCATGCATAAAATCACACGTGCCAATTTTCTAAATAGTTTTAACATCAAGTTTGGGAATAGTTCAATAAAGTAGGCTATTCTCAATTTGAGAAATATTTGTTTCTGTAGAATTAACATGATCACTATCTTCATCAATATCAGACGTTGAAGTGTGTCTATCAATATTTTTCCTAGATAATAGTCTCGAAAATTTATCCATTAGGATAAGAAATATATTTCTTGATGAGATTTAAAGTAAGTTTTTCTTGTTATAATAGTTAGTTGGCTATCTACGGAACACCTTGTTACCGAGCGGGTCCGGCTAGCCGTCTTACTCTCAACTGCGGCATTTACGCTAATCCAACGCTCAAGGCTTACCAACTGATTAAAGTAAGATTAACTTATATACCTCAGAAAGAAATAAACTACTCATCTTTATAAGGAACAATTTCTGATACTACTAAACATAAAATCAACGGATACACACTACCCCCTCTGGCTCTGATACCATGGTTTCCTAAAGTAAATACATGTGTGCTTTACTAAATTTTGGCAATTTTTCAAAAAATGACTATTTTTGTTAATACATCAGTTATATTATGGTCGTTTTGATGATTTTCCCTTTTTAACTACCATATATCTTAAAAGTAAAATTTTGGATACTCGAACAGATTGTTGTGTTTTATTGAATATATTCCATAACAAAATTATGATAAAATATTATAACATCGAACCCTAATTATGAATGTGAAGCAAATCGAAAAATAAATGAAAGGAATCAGATTTTACCATGAAATTGTATTCCGAGACCACCGATTCCAACAACGAGAGCAAGATCCTCGTGATGGTATTTTATGTTTTATAGGTTTGCGAAAGGAAAACGAATCTGCTGAAGCTCCCCCATCTTACATGGCAGAAATTCGTATGTTGTGAGGTTAATCAGAATACATAGAAAATAAGTGGATATGAAGATCGGAAAAAGGTAGACTCGTTGGAACTGGTCGCCGGCACCGCTGTGATATGGATACAGCTTCCGATGGGCAGTTTGCAGAAGGAAATACAAAGATTTTTGGGTAAATTGAAGGCTGAAAATGGTGGCTTTTTCAAACGAGATGAAAGAGAGGTGGCTGAATTTATTTCGGTTAAACCTCTTTCAATAATTGTTTGAGAGAATATGAATGTGTTGTGGCTGCGTTTTTAGGGTGAGTAAACCCATATATACATATACATATATATATATATATATATATATATCATGGTTTTTATATTTTCATTTTGGTTTTCTCCAACACTTTGGATTATGGGTTTTCAATAAAGGATAATATTTAAAAAAAAATGTTTAAATACATAAAATAATAATCTATTTTTATAATTTTTTTATTATAAAAATGTTTTTCTTTATTACAGCAATGTACTTTTAAATTATTTTTTATTAAGACATCTTACTTTAAAAAATCTACCTAATATAGCAATGTATAACCTCTTACCTTTTAATGAGATGATGTGGATGACACATCATTTTTGTAACTTAATTAAAATAAAAATAAAACATATTTTAAATTATTATTAGTGATTTTATTTTTTATTAAGTTGTCTTTTTCTTATTAAGTTGCATACAAATTAAATATTATAGAGTAAAAAAAATTTGCATACAAATTAAATATTATAGAGTAAAAAAAAATTTAAATAAATATGATACATTATTTTTAGATATATTTTGTTTGTCAAAAAGGTAATACTTCTTATTTTATGTTGTTCAAAAAAATACATATATTTTAAAGTTCTCTCTAAAATGTTAACGATATAAATTGTATTCTATAATTTTTTAATATTGGTATATTAATAAATAATTCAAAAAATATAATGAATTAAATATATATTTATATGTCAAGTAAAATTTTTTTGACAAATACAATATATTCTTTAAAAGATAATATTTTTTATGGTAAAAGAAGAAACAATTTTTATTTTCTTTTTTCCTAAAACACATATTTTTAAAAAAAATATTAGCGAGATAAGTTGTCTTCTACTAATTTTATTAATATTGGTATATTAATGAATAATTTAGATTTTTTTAATTCATTTAATATATTTATTAAATAACATGTAAGTATCTAAATATTAAAGTTAAAAGTACATTGTTTAATAAAAACTATTAAATGGTATAATAAAATAATATTGAAAGTACAATATTGTAATAAGAAAGTCACATCACTATAGTAAATGTGGACAGCCTACGTGGATAATGAGGTGACATGGAAACCTGGTATAATGAGTAAATTTAAATCAAAAGATTACTTAATGTTATAATGGATACATTTTTTAAAGTACAATGTTCTAATAAAAAATAATTTGAAAGTAGATTTTTATTTTGTGCATTTTATCCCTAAAAAAAATCTAACCACAAATCATGGTAATTTGATTGATTACGTTGTTAAATTATTTAATAAACAAATGTTTAAATTTTATTAAAAATTAAATAAATAAATTATTAATTTTTTTAAAACCGAAAAGCTACAAACTTTTATATTTTGAACAGTTAAGTGTCTGGACATATTTTTGAACTAATTCCTTAAACTTATAAACCGAAACTAATATATCATTTCTTAAATAATGTATTTAGATCGACAACAAAGTACAATAAATCAATAAAAAATATTAAATATTAATTTCGTTGTCCATTACTTAGGAGCCGTTTACTAAACATTTACTTGGTAAGTGTTTATCGGATAAATTTTCTCATCGGAAGAAGATGAGAATGGCCAAAAATCTTACCGGGTAAGAGCAATGAAAATGATAGAGAGTCTTACCCGATAAGTGAGGATGACGACTCTTACCCAGGTAAGCGTTTACCCATTAAATTGTTGCATTCGATATGTTTTGATGTACTAAAATCTTACGCATCAAAATAAATTATAGTGTTGACTTCTATCCTAAGCGCTTACCGGGTAAACAATTAGGTAAACAGCCCCTTATTTTCATATTAGAATGGGATTCATATGAGAAACTAATAATTTGTTATTTTAAAATTTCATCAAGTCTTGTATGATTTACATAAATTAATGATTAAGGTCCTAAAACTAGTAGATTTTATTAACGTTGTAATTTGGAGGAAGTATCTCCTTGACAAAAATAAAACCAACGCATTGTAAATATATTTTCATTATCAAATAAATATTTACCCATAAAAGTAACTTTTAAATTATACAATTTTAAAAATATCGAAATAAATAAGATAAAATTATAATACTAACGCTTACGTATATGATAATGATAATAATAATAATAAGTGTGAATGTATCATTAATATGTAATAATAATAATAATAATAATAAGTAGACTCGTTGGAACTGGTCGCCGGCACCGCTGTGATATGGATACAGCTTCCGATGGGCAGTTTGCAGAAGGAAATACAAAGATTTTTGGGTAA
>NW_020202758.1:23200-26021 GCF_001531365.2 Cynara cardunculus var. scolymus
TGGATCTCTTGAAAACAGACTGGTATGAGATAAACCTAAGTCCTAACTCTCTCTCTCTCTCTCTCTCTCTCTCTCTATATATATATATATATATATATATATATTAAAAAATTATATGTACAAAATAATTATATAATATAACATAAATTGCTCGATAGGATGCTCGATATCACAGAAATTGCTCAAGGACCTGTGCATATGGTGGAAAGTGGATATAGGACAGGTGAATTCGATCGACAATCTTCTTGACCGTAGCTCGGAGGTGGCTGGGACTTCCATGTGTAAAAAGACGTTTATTGGAGTGGTGTACGGGTTCATCTAGATTATCTGGATTTGCGCAACCGTAAAATTTTCCTAGCTCCCTCTCTGAAGTCGGCTACTTTTCTCGCAGGCCAGCTTCAGGCGTATTCTTTTTTCTGGTTTAAAAATAGGGTGCCGAAAGGTATTTTGGTGAATAGTTGGATAGAGTGGTGTAATTCTTCATGTCTTGTTTTTTGCCTATACTCTCTCTTTGCTAACGTCTTGCTAGTCTTTTTATGATATTTCGTTTTTCTTTGCTAGTCAAAAAAAAATATAACATAAATAGTAATATATAAAGGAATAATACAACACATTTGGTCAAACACATTACCCATTAATACTGAAATCACACGGGGTGATGGAGCCTTTCAATTCAGATGAGTGATGGGTGATTAAGCTACTTTTACTTCTTTCTTTTTTTTGGAAAAAACAAATTTTTTTCTGAGCATCTTTTCATTAAAAGATTTTTTAAATATTTTTGAAACAAAAATCCATTTTTATAATTTTTTTCAAAAACATAAAAACCTTTTTAAAAGCTTTTTAATCCATTATATTATAATTTAATCTCATTTATTTCATTTAATTTGTCATTTAATTTGTCATTTTACAGTCTACACCATTCCCTTGTGTTCAAAATTTATCCAAGCTTTACATGGGGAACAGGAATCGTAAGTTCCATCTTAATTGGGATAGTTAGTCTTTTTCTCCTTACCTTGTTTAGTCTCTTATTTTGTCTTTGGTTTGGGTTTTGCCTAGGTCTTTGTCTGGGGCTGTTTCGGTTTTGTTTCTTTTTGTTCTTGCTTGTTGTGGTGGATTTTTGTATCTTTTTGTGTCTAGCTTCTTGTTGGATCTGTTATTTAATATATTGGTTGGCTTGGTGAGGGTGATAGCCATGCCGAAGCTCTCTTCCTTGTCCTTTCTTTTTTGCCATTCAAAAAAAAAAAAATTCAAACATATAAATGTTTTAGTATTTTCACTAGAAATATACTTTTTATTAAAAATCAAATATTTTTTTAATAATTATTGATAAGAAAAAAAAATGGTTGATATAATTTGTTTTCGTTTATTGATAGTTTAATTTATTTTCTAGATTTATTGGGATATATAAAATAAAAAACAAAATTGACATAAAAGAAAAGAAAATACATTTTTCTCAAATCACAAAGCACAAACAAACCTTTTTGTTTTCTCTCTCTTTCATACGTTTACTAAATACATATCCAGGTAAGCGCTTACCAAGTTACGTTACTTTATTGGATCCATATGGTGAGGACCAAAAATCTTACCAGTAAAAGTGAAGGCAAGAACCAAGAGTCTTACCCGGTAAGTGAGGGCGAAGACTCTTACCATGTTTAGCGTTTACCGGATAAATTATTGCATAGTATACTGTATTCGTTAACTAAAATTTTACCAAGTAAGTAAATAATAATGTTGATTTTTGTCGGCAAACATTTATCCAGGCAGCGGCGAATGTAAAGCATTGGTGATGGGGGCACTTGCCCCCAACAAAATCTCTTTGTGCAGGCTAAATTTTTTGGAACCACTTGAAACATTTAAATATTTATTGTTTAGCCCCCAACTAATAAAAACTAATCTCCACTCACTCTCTCATTGGTGATGTGTATTGCCTTTACTTACTTTCACTTTAACTGAAGTAGTAAAATATTAAATAGTAGTGTAACTGAAACCAAGTAAAACAAGTTATATTTATTCGATTAACCGAATTGTTTAAGCCGAATAACGAATAACCTGAAACCGTCTTAGTTAGGATGCGTTGTTCGGTTTGGAATTTTTTTTACACCCTTGAGTGTGCCTCCAATCACAAAAATTTCTAGATCCGCCACTGTATCCAGGTAAAAGTTAGATAAACAAGCCCTTAGAGATGTTTACAAAGAAGAAGCCTCCATGCAAATTCAAAAGCAAACACCACAATTTTTTTTGATTAACCTGGATATCCAACCCGTTTTGCGAGCCGACTAATCTCAGGACAACCACTTGCTTTACCGGTAGCCCGGAGTCACCGCATTTGAACCTCCGTAGCCACAAGGGGTTTGTTAAATGAAAATAAATTGCCATTGTCACTCATGTTTGTTTCAAATGCAACCATCACATTTGTACAATCAATGCAACCCAATAAATTAAAATATTTATGGAAATGGTGAGAGTTCATTTATTATAATTTAAATATTTATGGAATATGAATAAGGTTTATTAATTATGATCAATACTTTATATTATGAAACAATGAAAACTTCTATGAATTACATATTCATCAAATTAAATGGACAGTTGAAATTGGGCTGTATTGGTTATACAAATGTAAAAGATTGTATAATAACCCACTTATACATATATATATATATATATATATATATATAGAGGTTGGTTCAAATAGAAACCAACCATATGGTACAAACTATGGAAACCGATCTTGACCAATCACATTCTTTCTTCACTTTAGGTTCAAATCTAAATTATAAATTAATGATAAGGGTAATTTGGTAATTCAACCTTTTTGTAA
>NW_020202758.1:27821-28898 GCF_001531365.2 Cynara cardunculus var. scolymus
TTTTTAAAACCTTCACAGTGTTTTTGCTGTGAAGGTTCGACTTTTTTAAACATTCACAGTGTTTTTGCTGTGAAGTTTACGTGTAAAAATGTGGTCTCACGAGTCTCACGAAAACAGGCTGGTCTCACGTGAACCCAACCCTATATATATATATGTATATATATATATATGTATATATATATATATATATATATATCATGTATTTTAAATTTTCATTTTGGTTTCTTACACCACTTTGGATTTTGTGTTTTCAATAATGGGTAATATTTTATAAATAAAAAATCCAACCACAAATCATGGTAATTTAATTGATTACGTTGTTAAATTATTTAATAATAAATCTTTAAATTTTTAAAAAAATTAAATAAATAAATTCTTATTTTTTTTAAAACAAAAGAAACATTACGAACTTTTATATTTTGAACAATTAAATGTCTGGACATATTTTTAAACTAATTCCTTAAACTTATAAACTGAAACTAACATATGATTTCTTAAATAATGTATTTAGATCGATAACAAAGTACAATAAATCAATAAAAAAAGATTAAATGCCAATTTCGTTGTCAATTACTTATTTTCATATTAAAATGGAATTTTTATATGAGAAACTAATAATTATTTCTTTTAAAATTTGATCAAATTTTGTATGATTTACATAAATTAATGATTAAGGTCCTAAAACTAGCAGATTTTATTAACGGTGTAATTAAGAGGAACTATCTCCTTGACAAAAATAAAACAATTGCATTATAAATATCTTATCATTATCAAATACATATTTTACCCATAAAAGTAACTTTTAAATTATAGAATTTTAAAAATATCAAAATAAGTAAGATATAATTATAATACTAATAATTATGTATATAATAATAATAATAATAATAATAATAATAATAATAATAAGTTGCATTATCAGAATGCGGAGTTGGATTATTAGAATGCTGAGTAGAAGAGGAAGGAGAAATATGTTCAGGTAATCATTGGACTATTCCAAGAGTTGAGCCTAAACTCATTTATAAAATAGGCACTTTTGAAAAACTTGGTTTAAAACATATTGTTAAAACCACAGAA
>NW_020202759.1:0-2204 GCF_001531365.2 Cynara cardunculus var. scolymus
ACTCCCGAGACCTACATAACCCAATTTCTCCTAAGCTCATACATCACAACACTGGACAATATGGGTCTGAGCATTGTGGGATACGCCTCTCACCCTACCAATAAATCCTTGGTACCATTGGAACTGAATGTGGATAAATTACGAACTGCCCTGCACTTACCTTCTTTGGAAGCTCTTCAACTGGATGCTTTTGCTGCTAGCCCGACAAATGAGGAATTGATTAAATTCCTTAAATTCCACTCCTATGCGACCCCAATCATCAAACAGACTCAGTTAAAGCGCAAAGGACTACCCCCTGTCTGGAACACCCTGTTCTCTATAATAAACTGCTGCTTGCCAGTGAAGGTGGGAAGCCACGACCAGACATCGCACGCCATGATGTCAATCATTTACGGGATCTACTTCAACCTGCCTCTCGATTATGCACAACTAATATTCGAGGACATGGTTGGTTTGATAAAGAAGAAATGCGCAACTCAAAGGGGAGAAAAGTCCATGGTCAAAGCGCAGAAGAAGGCCAAGGAAGACATGAACCAACCAAACCTCATTCTACAACGGTTCCTTGGTCTCGTCTTTGGAGATCTGATAGCAGCAAAACTACCCTCTGTGGAGCCCAACGCAAGGCTGTACCCGTTCAAAGAATTCCACCCAAGTGAGCATGAGCAAGGGTAAAGAAGCCCCAGACCCTTATCCAAATCCATGCTCAGGTACCTTAGTAAAGGAGATAGGAAGGCCTATAGACGTGGATTCAGGAGGCCAGAGCCGGTCCCTCAAACCCCACCACGAATAGGAATCCCCCTAGGTGAGAAAATTGAAAAAATGAGGGTTGAGGGACGTATGGAGGAGCCTGCAGAGGCTGGTAAGATGAGTGAGGCTGGTCCTAGATTCCCAAGTCCCCCACCTAAGAAGACCAAGAAGACATAGAAGGGTGCCGACTCTTCTGTGAAGAAGAAGGGGAAGAAGAGGCCTGCAGAAGAAGAAGGCCCAAGTAGTCCTCTGCCAAAGCCTAAAAAGAAGAAAACCAAGAAGGCCCAACCGACAGAGCCTGTTATCACAGAGGCTATGGCACAAGAAAGCCCCACAGAGGCTACTACTCCCAAGCGCAGAAGATTGCGCAAAGTTGTCCAAGATGTTTCCCCAACAGAACAGATCCAAGACGTTCTCTTCAATTTTCAGCAAAGCTTCAAAGCGCCAATAGACGTCACAGAGTTGGGGACATAAGTCGTCTTAGACGACGAAGAAGAAGAGGAAGTGGAGTTAGGAGAGGGAGAACAAGATGCCAAAGGCACACAACCCAGCCCACCTCCCAGTGCTACCCACACTTCTAGGGGCCCTGTTCTAGAGGGATCCCCTATTGAACAAGGCACGCACATGCCGAGCCCAACCCATCCTATCCACGCAGAGGACATTCTTCCGTCCTCTGTGGAACGCACAGCCCGGCAACCACATACTACTCCTTCATCCTCTCAAAAGGATGAAGGTTTTACTACAAGAGTCCCTTCGCCTAAGGACTCGACACATCCCAGAGAGGCATCTGTTGCCTCTCCACACAAGAGTGACCACCCAAACCATGCTTTAGAGGCATTTGTGAGAGTAACCGCGACAGAGGGTCTAGAACGCCCAATGTCTCCACTAGATCACTCTGCCATGATAGGCTCTGAATCTACAGGGCACGAAATCTACAGAACACCAGTAGGCTCTCCTTTTGGAGAAGTTCGAGGATCTGGTGGAAGTCCCCGAGCAGACTACGATATACCAGTCGCTGAGGGCGCCTCACACTCCGAGGCTACTAGGTCACCAAGTGTTAGTGATCTAAGTTCCCAGGATGCCTATGTGACGACGGGGGAGCTACAAACCTTCGCCACAGTGGTATTCCAAAAGATTGACGAGTTGAAAAGCTTGTTTATCTCTTGCACGATGACATAGGACCTCACCCCGATCACAGATGCTCTGAAGGAGTTGACCTCTACAACGGCAGAACTCAAGTCTACGCTTTCAACCCTTCAGAGCTCTGTCCTACAGAAGGATGATCTTGCAGAGACGTTCAATGCTCTGACCCTCAATCTTTCTTCAATCAAGACGTTGAAGACAGAACTATCAGAGATGGCCGCCTAGTTTGTTGCTGACTTCATCTCTGCGGGCTACATAGATTACTCCAAGTTCAAGGACGAGATCAAGAACATGTTCTCTTCTGCGGTCACCTA
>NW_020202759.1:2554-4223 GCF_001531365.2 Cynara cardunculus var. scolymus
AAGGGGTCATCGTCTAGCTCAGAGACTCCACAGGCAATAAATGAAGAGGAGTACAGCGACGACCCAGCGCTCCTTCAAGCATTAAAGGCATCTCTGGCAGAGGCTCAAGCAAGAAAGGGCAGAGGCCCCATCCCCCCCAGAGCAGGAGAAGGCTCTTCATCAAAATTCCCACAAGTCCAAGAAACGTCCACGGGTACGTTCGATGCTCTGCAAGGAACCGTCAAACCTATCCTTACAGAGGGGTCAACCCAGAGGCCGATACTTGAAGAAGAGGAAGCCAGAGTGCTAGAGTCTGCCACAGTGGGAAGGGTATATGAGTCTGCCAAAGAGGGAAGGGTACATGATATCTTGGAATCAATGAGCAAAATTCCTACGCGGCAAGTACGCACAGAGCCTGTTACTACTGTGGAGGAGATTCTGCTGTGGAGGTACTCTACAGTGGACACAGAGCCCCCGTATGATTCAGAGCTCACAGGGATCCCTTCTGCCGCCGCCAAGTTCCAGTTCTCTAAGCTTACAAGGCCTCGTGAGCAAGTCTACTCAGAGCACATGATCACTTCACTCGTGACAATTTCTCCAAGGACTTTGCTAAAGAAGAAGGTGCTCTATGCTTAGTACGTTGTGAGGAGGGAAGATGGCAACCTTTATACATTCACAGATGCTGACCTCCACAACCTCTATGTGTTGGATATTATCTACCTGCACAAAATTCTCAATATCTACATGGAGAGGAGGTCAAGCTACTCAATATCGCTCAGAAGGCTCGTCGAGGTCATGCGCGCACAAGTAAGATATTTCAGCCAGAAGGACTTCGAGCTAGCGATAAGGTTTGTCCAAAGAGATCTAAAGATCTCTCCTCCGAACAACAGGCCTGGTTGGATACTTAGGTATCATCCAAACTCCATCATTCACAACCCCGTTTTTGGGTTTGTGTTCTTGGATAAGGATGAAATCCTAAGGTTTTATGATCCAACAGAATCACACAAGTACTCCACAGAGACCCTGGAATGGATTTTCAGAAGAGCGCTGACAGAGGTGGACAAAGGGCATCTTACGATGGGTGAAGTGTCTGGCATTTTGGAGGCGATCAAGATGCAAATCAACTTCAGAGAATGGATTTCAACGTCCACAGAACCATCAAGGCTGACATGTTATATGCAGTAGACGACTTTCCAGAATCTGTTGTATGATAAATCTTCTGTACTAGTATTTGGCCTATGCAACAAAAATTTTGTAATTCTTTTAATTCTAGTAATTCTTTTCAGAGGATGAACTTTTATCTCCTCTTGTAATTCTTTCAATTAAGTCATTTCTTGCATTAAATCTCCAATTTTTATTTTTTCATACTTAGGGGGAGATTGTTAGCTCTCATATTCTGTTAATGTAAAAGTATGAAAAAATATTACTACAAATGTTGACAGAAGAGGTTCTACCACAGAAGACAACAGAGGACCAACAACAGAAGATGTTCAAAGGTACAAGCCAAAAGTGACAGAACCTCTATTATCTATCACAGAGGTTCTCGAAACTTGTCCTCTGTGATCAAAAGCATACAAGTCGAGGGTGACAGAACCTCTGTTGTCTCTCACAGAGGTTCTGGAAACTGATCCTCTGGCATCAAGGGCTTACAAATCACATCCAGCAGAGCCTCTGGGATGGCTCACAGAGG
>NW_020202759.1:4928-8346 GCF_001531365.2 Cynara cardunculus var. scolymus
GTCATCAATATCAACAACCATGATTTAATCTTACTCACACACCAACACTCCATTTTAGCTGCTACACTAATTAAGAATGATGGCTTTTTAGACACACTCACAATAAGGCTTACTTTCTCCTCTTGGGCTGACCCTTATATAGAAGATATAATCTTGCTAACACGATGATAATTACAACTTGTGCGGGACCACAATATTCAACTTACCCGATAAAATAAATTATAGTGTTAACTCTTATCGATAAGCGCTTATCGGGTAAATATTTGTGTAACCAACCCCTAAAATCAAACATTTCATTTCAAAAAAGAGTTATATTTTAAATTTGAACTCTTACAAATACAATTGTTTCTAAGTTAATTTTTGAACACATATTGAACTCTTTCTTTTGAGACAAATGATTGATACTCAGAACTTGGGTTTATAGATACATATTTGTAAAAATTGGTTGAGGCGTACACCTGGGTGTCCAAGGCGGTCAGACGATAAGCTAAGGTGAAATTTGTTTAGGGGTCGTTTACTAAATGTTTACCCGGTAAATGCTTACCGAGGGATTTCCTCACCAGATGAGCGTGGAAAGAGTCGAGAATCTTACTCGGTAAGAGCAATGATAGGAATGGAAAATCTTACCTTGTAAGTGTAAGTGAGGGTGACGACTCTTACCCGGGTAAACGCTTACCACGTAAATTGTTGCATAGGATACCGTTTTGATATATTACAATCTTACCTGGATAATAAATTACACTGTTGACTCCTACCGGTAAGCGTTTACCCCTTAGTTCTGTTTTTGTATAAATGTTCATCCTCACTCTTTACTTGCGGTCACTAAGGAACTACACCATCGCATTATCAATCAACTGACTTTTTGTGAATTACCGCACAAAAAAAACTTTCTAATCGCATGTGGTTGGTACTCGGTACATGTAGTAAAGACTTAACATGACAAATGAAGTTCTTGAATGAAGACGGGATAAATCATAAATACTCATTTTGTCGAAATAGTTGATCAATCATCCAGTTGGTTTTAAATTATTTTTAGATCACAAATTTAACTTCTTCTTTTTAAACAAAAGAGTAATACTTACTTGAAATTTGTGTAGATTTTTAATGAGGTATAGAAAATAATATAGATCATGTCAATTGTAATGGGGTAAGTCTACTTCATTGAAGGTAAATTTTTTTTGAACCTTTACGGAAGAAACACTGTGAATGTTACCTTCACAGTGTTTAGTTGTAAAGTTTAAAGTGTAAAAAGGTGGTCTCATGAGTCTCAAGAAAACAGATCTCACATGATACCAAGTCTGGTTGATATCCATGCAATTGATATTGTAAGTCCACATACAAATATAAACTTGATATCCTGACTCCCTTCTTCCCCTAGGAGAGAGAGATGATAAAGAGTATGAATTACTTTCAAACTTTAAAAACAAATACATTATTGATTTTTCAAAAATCAAACAGAACTTTTCAAATTTCTTCTACAACTTCCAATCAAGCCATATACAAAAAGTACTGTCATCCAATCCACCTCTTCACATTCCTCCCAATAATACGTAATTTAGAACTTATAAAACACGCACTCAAAAATTGGACTAACGTCATCTAACTTTTACTATTTCAATTTCAAGATGTTGCATGGTATCCTACTTTTTCATAATTGGGACAAGTCAACTTGCCAAAAGGAGTTTGATTAAGGACAAATGAGAATGAGTAACTCGGGTAGTATCAAGCTATGTGCACATGACCAAAACCATTTCGCGATAAGCATAAGATATGTCGAAGCTAGACGTAGAAAGAGCAAAGAGTATAAATGGAAATCGTCCAACCATGAGAATAAATTCTAATTGATAAAAGTTTGTAACGCCCCATTCCATACATTGCATGTAAGATATACTTCATATATAAGAAATACATGTTTGTACACCACATTGGTCACTTAGTACAAGAATCTACCAGTACAAAATACATGGTCCAAAAATTCCAAATACAATTYTTGCACTAAACCAGTTACATCTAACAAAACTATACATGTCATCAGTAAATCTTCACCCAGATAATCACGTAGAGAAAATATTACATTTTTCCCTTTCCGTTACCGTCAGCACTTCCTGCAATACATATTTGACATCACAAAACGAGGGTTAGACCGAAAGGTCTAGTGAGTTACCCTATTTATGTTATTGCAGAGTAAAAATTACCAAAAAACTTAAATAAACTACTTCTCATATATATCATAAATATATGAACAAGTAGAAACATAGTATCAATACCTTTCACTTTTCAAGCCAAATATTTAGCTTGCAAACAATACATCATAACCAAACAGGTTTACACTAAACAAATTATCAGAATGCCACTGTTAAACCTTTCAAATAAAATAAGGTTTGTTCAAAATTTCAGGCCAAACTTGGTATCTTCCCCTCAATAACATCCAGACTATGATTTCCAATAAGAACCTTGATCCTAAATCTTTAAGTCACAAAGAAATAAAGATTCCAGACCACATTAATCTTAAAGGATATAATAGTAAGAGTTATATTACATAACACACACACACAAATGCCACCCTTATATCCAAATGTACACCTCTCCTTGATATGCCACCCTTATCCCATGGTACACCTCTCCTTGATATGCCACCTTTATTTCCCCATCAAAAATATTTCATAAAAAAATTCCATTTAGAATAGATCGCAGTCAATGGAATTATTATCAGTTCAAATTCATTTTGTCGAAATTCCCATTTATTGTTCCAAAAGAATCATGTCTTGACAAGATAACAAGTAATTTGGTCAACCTTGTCCGGATAACAAATCCGAACAACACTTCACATAGCTTGTTCGATTTAACACTTGGCTTAAATCACAAAACCTTGTCCGGATAACAAATCCGGACAACACTCTTCCTGATCCTCCGATTTAGCCATCCGGATGTTATGTCCGATTTAAAATAAACCAGCCACCTCATAGCCGCATTCCTACTTCTCCGTTTAAAATAAAATCATAAGATCAAAGTTATAAATCACTCATCACTTAAACCGGATAACATATTTTGATCGATTTAACTTTAAACCGGTTAAGACATATCCGGTTTTAACCTAATCCGCTCAACCCTTRTCCGGTTTAAGATTATATCATTTAACATCTCAGGCGTTTTAGCCTTAAACAGCTTGTACCTTGATCGATTTAAGCTAGAACCCGCTCACCCTTTGCCCGGTTTAATGATAAATCGCTCAACACTTGTCCRGTTTATATTAATCTGGACAACATTCAAGAAAACTCTTCAAAACTCAATAAAACATATAATTTAAAGCGTTTTGAAAGCATTTAACCACTCACCTTTGAATTTCTTTTTGAAAACCTTCCTGAAATGCAGATGAGAACTTAATCCGATCAACCCCTTTCTCTTCCTTAAATCGCTC
>NW_020202759.1:8386-28586 GCF_001531365.2 Cynara cardunculus var. scolymus
ATATATATATATATATATATATATATATATCATATGCATCCCACATATATTGCATGCTCACTTATGCACATAATTTCACATATTTGCATAACCAAATATAACAATTTATCATACTGTCACATAATCATTTAACAGATAACCACGTATTTATTACTTCAGGTGATAACCAGGATTCTTTTATCACATTATCCTCCCCTCAAAAGAAATCCGTCATGGAATTCCTTTAATAAAAAAGCCACGGGTATTCTGATCTCATTTTCGACTCTAATTCCCAAGTTGCTTCTGGTCCTTTTTGAAACTACCACTGAACCTTAACGAAACTAATCTCTTTGTTTCTCAACACCCTGATATTTCGGTCAATTAAAGCTTCCGGCGTTTCCACAAAGTTTAACTTACTGTCCAATTTAACCTTTGGCAGTGGTACAACTAGACTTAGATCAACTAAACATTTCCGCAGATTCGATACATGGAAAGTATTGTGAATCAGACTTAGTTCTTCTGGTAGCTCTAACTGATATGCTACTGGCCCAACTCGCTTACATATTCTAAATGGCCCAACATACCTTGGACTGAGCTTACCTTTCTTTCCGAATCTGATAACACCTTTCCATGGCGAAACTTTCAGCATCACAAAATCACCCACACAGAATTCAATCGGCTGTCGACGATATTCACCGTAACTTTTCTGGCGGTCTTGTGCTGTTCTGATTCTTTCGCGGATCTGTTCAATCTTCTCAAAAGTCTCTTAAACAATTTCAGGACCCGTCAACTGTCTTTCTCCTACCTCATTTCAACATAACGGTGTTTGACATTTACGTCCATACAACACTTCATATGGTGCCGCTTGGATGCTGGAATGATAATTGTTATTATATGCAAACTCTATCAATGACAAATGATCTTCCCACAATCCCCCGAAGTCAATAATACAACTTCTCAACATGTCTTCGAGAGTCTGGATAGTTCTTTCACTCTGCCCGTCAGTTTGCGGATGATATGATGTACTTAATCGGATTTCAAACCCCAAAGCTTTTTGTAATCCTTCCCAGAACTTTGAAGTAAACCGACTATCTCTATTAGAGATAATAGATAATGGAACATCATGTCTGGTTACAATTTCTTTGATGAAAATCTATGCTAGCTTTTCTAAAGAGTAATTCTCTCTCATTGGTAGAAAATGCACAGATTTAGATAGACGATCCACAATTACCTAGATAGCGTCATACCCCTTTGGAGTTCGAGGTAACTTCATGACGAAATCCATTGTAATGTGATCCCATTTCCATACAGGTATCTCCAAAGATTGAAGACTTCTATAAGGCTTCTGGTGTTCAATCTTAACCTGTAGACATGTTAGACACTGTTCCACATATCTGGCTATGTCTCTCTTCAATCTGGGCCACGAATATAAAGATTTTAAATCTCTGTACATTTTATTGGTACCTGGATGAATAGAGTATCGAGACTTATGAATTTCATTTAATATAGTGTTCCAAATATCTCCAAAACACGGTATCTAGATTCGCCCTTGAAAACACATTATTCCTTCGTCGTTCGGTTCCAAGGTTGAAATCATCTTACCCAACCTTTCTGTTTTG
The DNA here is from genome assembly GCF_001531365.2 of Cynara cardunculus var. scolymus. NCBI lineage: Eukaryota > Viridiplantae > Streptophyta > Magnoliopsida > Asterales > Asteraceae > Cynara > Cynara cardunculus. The sequence continues at coordinate 9,985 of NW_020202759.1, forward strand.
ACAAATTCTTCTCTCATGGCTTCTTTCTGATATTTTAATATTTCTTTACGAATGTCAGGGACCAAGTTCATTTTCATTACTACAGCTTTAATAGTTTCGCTCTTTTCTTTCCTGCTCAGAGCGTCAGCTACCACGTTGGCTTTTCCCGGATGGTATAGGATTTCACAATCATAATCATTTACAAGGTCAATCCACCGATGCTGTCGCATATTTAATTCTTTYTGGCTGAACAAATGTTGCAAACTTTTGTGATCAGTATAAATCTGACACTTTGTCCCTAGAAGATAATGTCTCCAGATTTTAAAAGCAAGCACTACTACAGCTAATTCCATATCATGAGTTGGATACTGCTTCTCATGATCCTTTAATTGCCTTGATGCATAAGAAATCACTTTCCCTCTTTGCATCAAAACACATCTCAATCCCAACTTTGAAGCATCACTGTATACATAAAATCTTCAGATCCATCCGGTAGGGTCAACACTGGTGCATTGCAAAGATGATCCTTTAATAATTGAAAAGCCTCTTGTTGTTCTATTTCCCACTGAAATTTAATGTTCTTCCGAGTTAATTTGGTCAATGGCACGGCTATCTTAGAAAAGTCCTGAATAAACTTACGGTAGTAACCTACCAGTCCCAAAAAGCTTCGGACTTCAGAAGGACTTTTCAGAGCTTCTCACTTTGCAACTGTTTCTATTTTAGCTGGATCTACCTTTACCCCTTTCTCTGATATGACATGACCCAGAAACTGAACTTTCCTTAACCAAAACTCACATTTAGACAATTTGGCATACAACTTTTCCTTTTTCAACAATTCCAATATCAGGCGAAGATGTTTCGCGTGCTCTTCTTTGGTCTTAGAGTATATAAGAATATCATCAATAAATACAATAACGAATTTATCAAGATATTCCTTACATACCTTATTCATCAAATCCATAAAGGTTGTGGGCGCATTTGTTGGACCCAGATACTCTAAAATTACAAAAATATTGTTTGATTAAAATAAGAATTAAGAACAGCAGGTATTTCTATTGATTAAACTGGATATTCAAAGAAAAACGTAAAGCAGTAAAATAACGCTTTGAATAATCGAATACTTTTATTTATAAAAGATGAACAATTGAAGTACAAACGTAATCTCACAAGAATTTGCGTATAGTTTAAGTCGGCTCCTTCAGGTATTTTGAACCTGAGACGGAGGCCTCCTTTTGTACACTTAGTCAAACTAAATATGCTATAAATTAGGCGTGGAACTCTGAGCTGACTAGTATGCATCCTTATCTTTGACTTTCCTTGATTAGCAGAACAAACTTGGTCAAGCCGCCTTTAAGTTGTTAGACACTTGCGAGAATGTCTGGGCTAACGCGCGCTTTCTGTGAAGAAGGTAGCCAGATGCTCTGCATGAACATACAGAAGCTCTGCATGTACTATGCAGAGGCTCTGCATATGCAAAAGCTCTGCATGTACTATGCAGAGGCTTTGGGTCTTGGAGTTGTTGCTTTGAGTCAAGCGCTTATGCTTTTTGGCACACAAGACTTGAACGATCACGAAGATAGAAAGCGGGCTCTGTATAACGAAACCTTCACTCTGAGTAAGAGCTCTGGTCCTTGATCCTCTACATGAGAGCTCTTAGCCAGACAGCTTCTATAGACTAACTCCTATTGACTTGAGCAAGACACTTCTTACTAACACTTTTATAGGTTTGGGGTCTAACAATCTCCCCCTAAGTGTAAATAAGAAGGACTCTTACTTGATTTGCAAAACAAAAGCCTAAAAGAAGACAGAGGTTAAAAACAACCTCTGGTTTACATTCACTATCTAATAACGTACAATATGATTGAAATTAAAATTACATTGAAACAATACTGAGGATATACTTACAAAAGATAAGAGGTCTTAAACATTTTGAAGTTTAATGAACTTCCTTAGAAGTTCACGAAATTCAAGCATATTATGGACCTTAGAATTATTTTGGCACGCTCCTTGGCTCCAGGGTAGTTGTCTTTGCTCCTAACCAGATTGTCTCTTATATAGCGTAGAGTAGAGTTGGAGTATTTGTAATTTTGGCTTTCTCGAAAGAAGATCTTCTGTTTGTGTTCGTTTTGAAACACTACTCCCAGTTCTGGTTCTACCAAGACCGTCCAGGAGGGGATGCTGTTGATGCCGTGTAATTCTTCATTTGGGGTAGCCACTATCATTTGATCCACTCCTACATCCAGAGCTAGTTGGAAGTCAAACTTGCTTCTGTAGTCAAGCAGATCTGTCATTGTTTGGCGAATGGCAGAGTTGGCAACAACGAACTTCACTCCCTTGTCCTTCTTGTGGTCTGTAAAGTAGAACAGATGAAGAAGATCCCGCAGATTGAGATTAATGAGGTCATAATCTGTGAATCTACATATCCGTCCGTGACTCCTCTCCATTGTGTACTCATAGAACACTATCTGATTATACGCAAAGGTGCGCTTCTTTATGTCCAGGACTTCTTTTATTCCATCAGCAAAGTGGACTGCAGCGATTGGTTGAGTATAGCGATCGAGGAATCTTTGCCTGTTTTACTCTTGAGCCATAGGATAGAGACTGATTTTCTGGATCGGTGTCTCTTCCTTTTGGTTGTAGAGGAACTGGTAGATTTCCTTATTATATGCCTTGTCCTTGATGGGTTTGTCGAGGGGTGTTGGGTTGAACATGGCATCTATGCTTGCTTTGATCCTTTGTACACGATCAGAGGGATGCTTCTGTTTTTTCCCGCTCGTTGTGCCTTTTGAGCCTGCTCTGTTTGGATTGAGTGGTACTTGCTTCATCGCAGGAGTGACAATCATGGTCCCTTGAGCAGGGACCCTAACTTTGTGGGTTCTTGGATGTGGTGGAGGAGCAACAACTGTTACTTCTTCTAGAGGAATGGCAAAATGAATGTGTAGTAGTGACGGATCAGCCACATTCCCGACGACCGCCTCTTCTTCTTGTTGAGTTGTTGTTGAAGCAGCCATGCCCATATCGTACTCTGTTGAAGAGGATAGAGCCAGGTCTGAATCATCTGATCCATAGGTAGATAGAAGGTTGATCATTTCTATATTCTTTTGTGGCCCGACTGGCTTTGCCTCCGACGCCATAGGCATTTTCCCTTTGTGTAGTGCCTCTGCGTTGTCTGGCACTTGCTGGCTTTGTCTGCGCTACCTTGATTGACCTTGCTGGTGTGGGGCAGAGGACGATGGTGCAGAGGGGGCAGCCAGAGGTGTTGTACTTGGTGTGGCTGTAGGCAGGTTCTCCCCCTCTTGGTGATTTTGAGGATGAGGCTCGTCTAGGTCCTCATCATCGTCAAGTCGCCTCCTCTTTGACGGTTCTGCACACGGAGATGGATCTCGCTGTCGCTTAGGTCTCTCATCCTCTGCCCGATACATGGATTTGATCACCTCCTCGATGGTTTTGAGGAGTTCGTCGACTGCAACGGCAACCCTTCGCACTTCGTCGTCTGAACGGTAGTTGAATCATGCGAGAGTGTCGTTGATGTTCTTTGCTACTATTGTGGCCTTGCTATTAAAATCCGCAGTGAAGTCCGCCACCTTCTGTAGGAGTCTGTCACCCAGAACATTCATGGCGCTCTATGTGACATAATCCACAGGTACACTCATAGGTATGAGGGCCAGGTTATTGATCGATGTAGACGCCTCAACCCTCTGTAGAGATGCAACGACCTGCTTTAATGTTGTTGTATTGGTTGCCATCAATTCTATTAGAGTGTTGATACGAGAAGCATTTGTCATGGACTCAGCTCTTAGTACTGCCAAGGATGCTCGTATCTCATCCAGAGCAGGTGTAGAAGGTGACGGCTCTACACGGGCCATGATGAGTTTTAGCTCTTCCAAGGAGCAACGCATAGAGGTGAAAAGCGAATGGAACTCTTCCCTAGTGACATATGCAGATGGTGTAACCTCTGGCTCAACACATGGGCCAGATTGAGTCCCTGTTCCAGGGACGCTTTTAGCTTCATTCTGAAGCTAATGATAGCTTTGAAAAAGTTTTATTAAGCAATCGGGGCCTAGAAGATGAACTGAAGAAGTTTCTGCACCAAAACGTCTAAAGTCTAGAAGACCAGCCTCTGTGCTAAAGAGTCNAGGAGTGACAATCATGGTCCCTTGAGCAGGGACCCTAACTTTGTGGGTTCTTGGATGTGGTGGAGGAGCAACAACTGTTACTTCTTCTAGAGGAATGGCAAAATGAATGTGTAGTAGTGACGGATCAGCCACATTCCCGACGACCGCCTCTTCTTCTTGTTGAGTTGTTGTTGAAGCAGCCATGCCCATATCGTACTCTGTTGAAGAGGATAGAGCCAGGTCTGAATCATCTGATCCATAGGTAGATAGAAGGTTGATCATTTCTATATTCTTTTGTGGCCCGACTGGCTTTGCCTCCGACGCCATAGGCATTTTCCCTTTGTGTAGTGCCTCTGCGTTGTCTGGCACTTGCTGGCTTTGTCTGCGCTACCTTGATTGACCTTGCTGGTGTGGGGCAGAGGACGATGGTGCAGAGGGGGCAGCCAGAGGTGTTGTACTTGGTGTGGCTGTAGGCAGGTTCTCCCCCTCTTGGTGATTTTGAGGATGAGGCTCGTCTAGGTCCTCATCATCGTCAAGTCGCCTCCTCTTTGACGGTTCTGCACACGGAGATGGATCTCGCTGTCGCTTAGGTCTCTCATCCTCTGCCCGATACATGGATTTGATCACCTCCTCGATGGTTTTGAGGAGTTCGTCGACTGCAACGGCAACCCTTCGCACTTCGTCGTCTGAACGGTAGTTGAATCATGCGAGAGTGTCGTTGATGTTCTTTGCTACTATTGTGGCCTTGCTATTAAAATCCGCAGTGAAGTCCGCCACCTTCTGTAGGAGTCTGTCACCCAGAACATTCATGGCGCTCTATGTGACATAATCCACAGGTACACTCATAGGTATGAGGGCCAGGTTATTGATCGATGTAGACGCCTCAACCCTCTGTAGAGATGCAACGACCTGCTTTAATGTTGTTGTATTGGTTGCCATCAATTCTATTAGAGTGTTGATACGAGAAGCATTTGTCATGGACTCAGCTCTTAGTACTGCCAAGGATGCTCGTATCTCATCCAGAGCAGGTGTAGAAGGTGACGGCTCTACACGGGCCATGATGAGTTTTAGCTCTTCCAAGGAGCAACGCATAGAGGTGAAAAGCGAATGGAACTCTTCCCTAGTGACATATGCAGATGGTGTAACCTCTGGCTCAACACATGGGCCAGATTGAGTCCCTGTTCCAGGGACGCTTTTAGCTTCATTCTGAAGCTAATGATAGCTTTGAAAAAGTTTTATTAAGCAATCGGGGCCTAGAAGATGAACTGAAGAAGTTTCTGCGCCAAAACGTCTAAAGTCTAGAAGACCAGCCTCTGTGCTAAAGAGTCCCGGATAACCAGAGCTTCTTTCAGAGACTACAGAGCTTCTGTGAAGACCAGAGCCTCTGTGAGATTCTATGCAGAGCAGAGTTCTTGGACTCCAAGTCCCTTGGACCAGAGCCCCTATGTGAAGACCAGAGCTTCTGTGAATGCTCACAGAGCCTCTGTTCTATTTGACAAGGGACTCTCTGGCTGTGCCGTCCTCTGTTATCTTTTAGATGACTACCTTCAGTTTCCTTTTTCTGGATAAGGCTATTCCTGTTCTGGATAGCATTAATCTTATCCAGGTTTGGTAGGTTACTGCCTATAAATAGAGTGTTAGAGATAGAGAAATAGGTATGAGAGCAGATAGAAAAAATTCATTGTAATACATAGATTCAATAATTGAAAAGCAGCCGCTATTTCTCTGTTTAATCTTCTTGTTTACTTACTCTTACAAACTTCTAGTGTAAATCGTTCTACTGTCAGATCTGGGATATAACAGACGCCTTCATTCACGACTTGATTGACGTTAGTCGGGGAAGGACTTCTACAGGATCCTCATGGTTCTCCTTGAGGAGAATTCACTACCTCTGTTCTATCAGGGAGAGTACCCAAGGCTGGTTCAGAGCCAGCCAGAGGGCTCTTCATGAGTGGACTAAGAGATTGGTCGAGAGTCTCAAAGTCTGGTGCACCTATTCCTTGCCCTGAACAAGGTTGGGGGTCTACTCATGCAGAGGAAACAAATTCCTCTGTATAGGAAAGTGTTGTGATATGGGGAGACATATCACTTGTGTTTTCAAAGGTTACACTCTTTTGAGAGGGTGTTCCCTGTGGCGAGGTTTCCCTTTGGCTAATATAACCAAAGGCAGATGCGAGCTCTGGTTGGATAGGCAGGTTAAGGTTCGAGGTGTGCACCTCTGTTTCAATGATCTCCGTGTCTTAACCACCGGAGTCAGATAATGTGGTTGCACTTGGAGTAGGGTAGGTGAATCTGATGTGCTTATTTGGTCTAGGCTGCTCTGTCCCACCCTGAGGCAGAGCAACTGCTTCACTTCCTCCCTCTTCTTTCTCTTCTATTTCCTCGCTCTCCTCTTCGTCTCCCTCACTCTCTGTCCTACTCTCTTCTTTGTCACTTTCTTCCTCCTCTTCTCCACTTCCCTCGCTTGTGTAAGACCATGCAGCATCGTCATAGTGGTCTTGGTCATCCCCTTGGTTTGGACTAGAGGATTGAGCCAAGATTTGACGAGCCTCTTCTTCTGCTCTGAGTCAGGCCTCTTCTCTTAGGCAAGTGATTTCTGCTTGGCGAGCCTTTTCTGCCCGCTCTTCCTCTTCTCGAGCAATCTCAGCTAATTGTTCTTGCTGTGCTCGTTCTGCCTCCTTTTTCTTCTTTTCCCTCACAGCTTTCTTTTTCCTTCCTCCTCTCATTTTCTTTTTTTTTTATTTCTCCTGTTGTACTCTCACCCTTTCTTCCTCAGTTCTCATTCTCTCTTCTCCTGCTCTCATTGTCTTCCCTCGGCCTGAGGAATTGATGTGCTCTCAGTTCTCTCTTCTTCCTCGGCTGCTCCTATGCGTACCAGGGTTTGAGACACTGGTTCTAGTGTCTCGCGTGTATGTCTATATGCTCTCCTAATCTCCTTAGACTTCATGTAGCTCATGAGCCTCTTTGGAATAGGTCTTTCTGCTTCATAACACTCCTTGTGTACTGTTAGTCTGTATTGAGTGAGTACGTTTACCTTGTGAGGAGGTAGACGACCCACATTAATATTGTTGTCATCAAGAGCTGGTCTTAGGAGAAGACCCAAGAATCGGGGAAACAATAAGGATGGCAGCTGTCTTCCTTTGGCCACTTCTTGACACTTTTTGGCCACGGCGGCCTTGAACTCGGTGTAGAGTATCAAGGAGTAGTTGAGGGACGGGTCGAAGAAAATGCCGTAGATGATTTGAAGTACGCTCGCAGAGCAAATATCGAGGCTCCCTATCTTCCCTGTCAGCGAGCGATTGACCAATGTGAAAAGTGTATTCCACATCGGTGGTAAGTGTTGACGGTGATACTGTAACGGGTATTGAATGGCCTTGTTGTATCCCAAGAACTTCAGGAAAGTTACAATTTCATCCCCGAAAGGAAGAGGGGCGTATTCAGATGGCCCCAGGTCAGTTTTTGATGGGATTTCAAGAACTTTTGAAAACAGGGACCTTGAAATTCGAACGGTGACGAATTCTTGTGTGGCAGAGACGAAGAAATCTCCTACGATCCCTCTTTGAGATTTAGTAACAGCGCAGGATTGCCAATATTCTTGTATATATATCTCAGGAACCAAGTCATCGGTGTTGGTCGAGGCTGCGTTCAAGAAGTAGTTTTGGAGAATGTTGATGATGGGATGGTATTTGGTGTCGAAGTTGTCAAGTTGAAGGTTTAGGGCATGGTTATTTGGTTTGATGGGGAGGGGAACTAGGTTTTGACTAGTATCTTCCATTGTTTTGTGGGTTGTGGTATGAGTTTGGGAGTTTCCAGATTATGAGGAGGACATTGTTGCAGGTTTTGGGTTTGGAAGGAGATAACAGATTTTTAGGGTTTCAAGAAATAGTTCTTGAATCAAGAAATGGGATGAGGGAACGAATTTGTGGTACTTACTTGTTAAACAGGATGATTGGTTGAAGATTGAATTGATCTTTAAGCACAAGTTTGAGAGCTTTGAGTTCTGGCAATGGCGGGTGAAAGGTTGAACACGACAGGAGTTCTTGAGAAATTTTGTAGGCGTAAAAGATTAATTTAGGGGTAAAGAAATTGTTTAAATAGAAAAAAATAAAACATTTGAGTGTTTTAGCGCCCCAAAGGTCAGGTAAAACTGAACCGGTTTTCGCAAAGCCTGTGCGGGCCTGCCACGTGGATTGCCAGCTGCAAGTGGCGCCTCCCACGTTTTAAAATATAAGCTCACAGGCGGTGATGCTTATTGTGGGTAACAACTTTTATTAAACAATTAAAATGAACTTTACGCCTTCTTAATTAAATAATATACTTTACTTTTCAAAAAAAAACAACAAGAAAAGTTTCTAAGTGTAAATGTTCTGGTTCGAGAAAAGTAGAGGTTTTGATTAGAACCAGAGAACTATATGCAGAAGAAGGCATACCTTGGGATCTCAGACAGAGATTCGTGATTGGACTACACGTGTCCTCTGGAGAAAACTTTGCTATGCTTAGAGGTAGAGGCTTTGTATAGTACATACAGAGGCTCTGTTCTATAATCATAAAGAGTTTTAACACAGAGGCTCTGTATAGTACATACAGAGGCTCTGTGTGATATGATCTCGTGCTCCCCCTTGAATAGAGCTCTTCTTATCTGCTTCCCCTTGAACTATGCTTGGATCATTTGTGATAAGTAGAACATATGTATAATAATTAGAGTGCAGAGGCTCTATATCACAAAAGAACTGGGAGTTGATTAAGAGGCTCTGCATGAACTATGGAGAGGCTCTGTCTCATGGACCAATACAAATGAAAATAGAGATATGCATGAAGGAATGCAGAGGCTCTGTATAGTGCAAACAGAGGCTCTGGTTTAGTATGAGAGATTTAGCATACCCAACTTGCTAACTAGGAAATTAAATCTCTTTCCATCAAGAGCTTTTGTGAAGATGTCAGCAAGTTGTAAATCTGTATTTACAAAGAACATTTTCAATCGTACCTTTCTCTACATGGTTCTTGATGAAATGGTATCGAACATCGATGTGCTTTGTTTTCGAGTGTTGCACAGGGTTGGCTGTGATTGCGATTGCACTTTGTGAATCACACAGAATTGGAATCTTCTTAAACTCTACGCCATAGTCTTTCAGTTGTGTCTTCATCCATATCACTTGGGAACAGCAACTGGCTGCAGCTACATACTCTACTTCAGCTGTGGAAGTAGAGACACAGTTATGCTTCTTTGAGGTCCAGCTTATGAGCTTGTCCCTAAGTAATTGGTAGCTCCCTGATGTACTCTTTCGATCGAGTTTACACCCTACATGATCAGAATCTGTGTACGCAATAAGATCAAAACCAGAATGCTTTAGATACCAAAGACCCGAAAATTGAGTCCCTTTAAGGTATCTAAAGATTTTTTTTACAGCAAAATGGTGAGATTCCTTTGGATTTGCTTGAAAACAGGCACAGAGACATGTGGCAAACATAATGTCCGGTCTAGTAGCCATGAAGTAGAGTAGTGATCCAATCATTCCACGGTAAGTCTTAACATCCACCGGTTTTCTAGATGGATCTGTGTCAAGCTTAGTACCCGTAGCGATTGGTGTTCTCATGGTGGAAGAGTTGTGGAGTTGGTACTTCTTTAATATGTCGGAGACATACTTACTTGGCTAATGAAGATACCATCCTCCCTCTATTTTACTTGCAAGCCGAGGAAGAAGGTCAATTCTCCCATCATGTTAATTTCAAACTCGCTCTTCATTAACACAGAGAACTTATCACAATGCCTCTGGTTCGTTGAACCAAAGATGATGTCATCCACATATATATATATATATATGTACTAAGAGCGTCTCACCTTTATACCTCTTAATAAATAAAGTGGTATCGATTTTACCTTTTTCAAAATCGTTAGATAAAAGGAAAGATGAGAGACGTTCATACCAGGCTCGAGGTGCTTGTTTAAGTCCATACAGAGCTTTGTCTAAGAAATAGACATACTCTGGATGTGTGGAGCTTTCAAGCCCCAGAGGTTGTTGAACATAGACTTCCTCCTTCAGCCTACCATTCAAGAAGGCTGACTTTACGTCTATTTGATAGACTCAAAATCCTTTATGTGCAGAGAAGGCTAAGAACAAGCGTATAGCTTCTAGCCTTGCTACTAGCACAAAGGTCTCGTCATAGTCTATGCCTTCTTCCTGGTAATAGCCTTTTGCTACGAGCCTAGCTTTATTTCTAACCACAATCCCATCCTCATCCTTCTTGTTCCTGAAAACCTATTTACAACCAATTGCAATTTTCTCCTTTGGTAAAGGAACAAGAGTGCATACCTTATTTCTCTCGAATTGTTGGAGCTCTTCTTGCATGGCATCGACCCAACTAGGGTCTTGTAGGGCTTCATGTACTTTCTTAGGCTCTACCATACTAAGGAAGTTTACGAATAAACATTCATTAGCTGTGGTAGCCCTTGTTTTTATGCCACTTGAAGGTTCACCAATGATCAGGTGAAAAGGATGATTCTTTGTCCATTTTGTTCTTGGGACAGAGAGAGAAGTGGGGGACGTTTGATCACGTTCCATGGGCGTATTTGGCAGTAAGCTCGTTGATGGTGAAGAAGGCTCTGCTTGCTCCTCCTCGGATGATGGTACAGAGGCACCAGGTGCAGAGCCAGAGGTATTCTGCTCTGGTTCTACATTACTGGGCTCTGATCAGAGCTTGTTTGCTCTGGTTGTGGATTGATGTGATCTTCTGAGGAAGCAGAGGTGTGTGAAGGACCAGAGTCAGATGTGCTTGTCATTTGTGATCCTTCACTTACACTTGCAGATGCATCTCTTGGTGCACGTACAGAGATGTCTTCGTCACCATAGAAGTCTTCAAATAGGAGCCTAAGTTCCAATTCTCTAAAGTCATTTGTTCATTATCATCGAACGAGACGTTGATGCTTTCCATGACCGTCTTGGTTCGTTGATTGAAGACTCTGTATGCCTTGGTTTTTGTTGAATAGCCAAGGAACTTGCCTTCATCTGCCTTCTTAACGGACTTGCCAAGTTGATCTCTGTCATTTAATATGAAGCATCTGCAACCAAAGACATGTAAAAATTTGATGTTAGGCTTTCTTTGGTTTATTAGTTCGTAAGGCATCTTCATGTGCCTCTTAACCACCGTTGCTCTATTTTAAATAAAGCAGGCAGTAGAGATTGCTTCTACCCAAAAATGGGTTGGAAGACTAGAGCTGGCTAGCATGGTGTGTGCATCTTCAACCAAAGTTCTATTCTTTATTTCTACGACACCATTTTGTTGTGGTGTCCTTGCTGCAGAGAAGTTTTGAGTTATTCCCTCTATGTCCAAGTATGCATCGATTTTGTCGTTCTTGAACTTTGTTCCATTATCACTTCTCAGTTTCTGAATTCTGCTTTGTAGAAGTACTTGAATCTTGGTCATTAATTTGATTAGCAGCTCTGTTACATCTGATTTCTGCCTCACAAATCAATCCAAGTATATCGTGAGTATTCATCAATTAAGACTAAGATATACTTCTTACCARACAAGCTTTGCACAGAGATTGGACCACAAAGATCCACATGAAGCATGTGCAGAGGGCTGATGCAGGACACATCTGTCTTAGATTTATGAGATGCTCTTTTGAGCTTTCCCATTTCACACGCAGAGCAAAGATGGTCCTTTTTGAACTTTATGGCAGGAAGTCCGTCAACCAAATTATGCTTCACAAGCTTCTCTAAATTTGGAAAATTGAGATGCGACAGCTTGTGGTGCCAGAGCCAAGCTTCTTCACTCTTGCGAGACACAAGACAGAGAGTCTCTGAGTTGTCTCTTGGTGAGAAGTTCATGAGATACATATTGCCTTTTCTTTTAGCTCTTAGCAACTCCTGACCTGATTCTAACATAATGGAGCAAGCTTCCTTTTGGAACTTGACATTGTAGCCAGAATCACACAGTTGACTTATGCTCAAAAGATTATGTTTATGCCCAGAGACATAAGCAACTTTGGAGACAGAAACTTTACCTTGTAGTAGATCCCCGTATCCCTTTATTTATCCTTGTTTATTATCTCCAAAGGTTACTTTTCCTCCAATCTTCTCTCTGTATGAGGAGAGCAACCTCTTATTGCCGGTCATGTGTCTTGAGCATCCGGAGTCAAGATACCAAATGTCCACATGCGGCTTTTGCAAAACAAATTATAGAGATTTAGGTACCCATTTCATAATGGGTCCTCGATGATTAGGGACAGAGGGTTGCTTTTTAAGCAAGGGAAGAGGCTTCGTTTCTTGACCTGAATTAATAGACTTGGCTTTATGAGCCTTCTTTCTCTTTTGGGTCCATTTAGATTTAGACTTTAATGACCTAGAGAGTAGACAGTTAGGGTCAGAGAAGTGCTATTTTAATTTCAGCAACAGAGAAATACACTCACAATTTTGAAAACATTTTGAATGACAAAATGATTTATTAGCTTTAAAGAATAAATTATTACAATCACTCCTAGCATTGGTAGTTCTAGCAAACTTCCTATCTAGATTTGATTGTTTTAACACAAAATGAGTCTTCTCTGATTTCTTCTTTCCTACTCCTTTGGCCTTTAGAGGGCTCTCTGAAACAAAGGAACTAATATTAGAGCAAGCAGCGGATTTTCCCTTCTGTTCCGGAGTGAATTTAATTGGCTTAGATTTGGAATTTGAGCCCTTTGAAGCAGAAGAAACCGACTTTGCACTCTTTACCCTGTACTCAAACTTGGGAGTGGATTTAGCATTTGTCGACATGCTTGCACGACCAGAACCCAGGAGAATCTTTTTCTCAATAGGATGTTTTGCAACCTCTGGTTCTTTGGCAAAGGCCTCAGTCTTAACTTGCTCTTCAAATGAGTTCACCTCTGACTCAGAGTCAGAGTCAAGAAAATCCTTGTGTAAATGTCGAGATGCAGAGATATCATTAAGAACTTGAGGTTCTCATAAGCATGAGCTACAAGCTTCGTCCGTCTTTTGTTTTAATGGACTTTCAAAAGTATCCGAGGAGTTACACTCAGAAGATTCTGCATGACCTTTAGGAGGATAGTTCAAGGCCTCAAGCAAGTCTTGCTCGAAGACCTGTCTTATCGTTTCTGTATAGCCATCCATCAATTTTGAATCTAGAGTATTAAGAAAATTACCAGTGGAAGAACTCTTGATTTCATCTGGTTCAGGTTTGACAACCTCACTTTCAGTCTTAAGATGTTCAAGATTTGTAGAGCCAAAACAAAAAATCTCATTTGTCTTCTATATGCATTTTAATTCAACTTGTGAACACATTTTGAAGAGTAAGAGATGTTTTTGAATTTCAACTTGGGGGTTCTGGCTTCGCTTTCAAGTTTACATATTTTAAACTGTGAGGCTGTATGCAAAATAAGAAAATCTGGTTTCTGTTTTTTGCCCAACCTAAACATGAATTCAATAGTGTTTTTCCTCTTCCAGGTGAGGTCTAGGCCTATATAACCTATCCCCGCTTTATCCTGTTGAGAGTTAACTGTTTCATACACCTGCTGAGCATCTTGATATTTCTTAATCAAGAGCTCTTTTCTTTGTAAGCTCTGGTGTAGGAACTCCCTTTCCTTTTGAAAATAGTCTTTTAGGGCTTTAGAGTTTAGTCTGTCTCTCTCTTTTTCTATTAGCTCTGTATTCTTTTTCTTTATAGCTGCTTTTAATTCTAAGCACTCTGTTTTAAGACTTGTTTCAGTGGATCGTTTTGTTTGTAAAAGCTTTTCATTCTCCACTAATAACTCTTGTTTTTCTACAGTTAGTAGCTCTGTCTCTCGTTCAAAGAATAGTTTTTCCTTCTCCAAGGATTTTCATTTAGATTTTTCGAGAGAGAGCTTTTCCTGTAGATTAACGAAATCATTTGTCAAAGCAGATATGCTCTCTTCCAGGTCAGAGTGAGAGTAACCAGAGATAGAACATTCCTAGGAGTCGGAGTCAGATCCAGACTCATTCTCAACAGCCATTCCACAAAAGTTGGCTTGATCTTCTTCATCAGATGAGTAGTCAGAGACCCAATTCTCCTGTTCTGCCATGAGACACCTTTGTGTTCAATTATATTTGTACTTATTTTTGTAGTACAGTTCATCTTTCACAAGAGGGCCTCTACACTCATTGGAGTAGTGCCCCATCTTTCCACATCTGAAGCATCGGACGCCTTGCTTTATTTGTTCCGACTGCTCTTCCTCCTTCTTGTTGGGAAAACAAGAAGGGTTCCTTCCATCGAAAGACTTCCCTCTGCTTCGGTCGTTTTCTCTTCCTCTTTTGTCGAAGACTTTCTTTCCAAATTTCCTTTGGAATTCCTTGGTGATCAGGGCCAAGGATTTCACAAAGGCGTTAATGTCGTCGTCTTCAGAGCTAGATGCTCTGTCTGTATCATCATCACTCTCCAAGATGGGAGCCTTCTTTCCTTTCCTCCTTTCTTCTCTAGGTCTCCGTTCTCTGTGTGGCTGGCATGTTCCTGTCTCTTTTGAATCAGAGACAAGAACCAGAGGTCCACCAGAGCGACCTTTGACTTCTGCACCTCTTTTTTCTTGTGCTTGGAGCGTCCCATATACATCATGCAGAGTCTATTCCTCCCGATTCTGATTTTCCTGGAGGGACATCATCAGATTACCCCATTCAGCGTTCAATCTCTTCAAGAAGAGCATGTTGTTCTCCTCTAGTGTTCTGATTACGTCACACTTACGACATTTGTTGATCAGAGTGTTGAATCGATGATAAGTCTGTTCTAAAGACTCATCAGGGAGTGCCTGGAAGCTGTTGTACTCATTGAGGCACTGGGCACGACGATTCTTCATCATCTTGATGCCCCCTTCCAACTGGTTGGCCAGTTGATCCCACAAATCCTTCGCCGAGTCGCACGCATCCAGTGACTGAAAGATATCGTTTGGAAGTGCCATGATCAAAAGTCGTTTGGCCTTTTGATCGACTTCCACTCTCCGCTTATCTTCATTGTTCCAATCACGACGAAGTTTGGGAACTCGTCTGGCAGGTACCTCAACTGTATCATCAGCAGCAGGAATCCTAGGGATGACGGTTGTAGGGACGTATGGGCCATTTAAGATTGAGTCATACAATTCTAGGTCAAGGCCCTCATAGAAGTTGATCATTCGAATCTTCCATTGGGGATATTCTTCCCTAATGAGAGTCGGAGGTTTTGTTAAGGAGTCGGCACTATACATGGAGTTCCATGATTGAGAAGATGACATTTTGAGATGAAATTTCTTAGAAAAAAAATTGACAAGAAGGAAGATCGATTGACAAGCGATTTCCAGATTACTTAAAAAGCAAACGTTTTTATGATTTAAAAGTATGAGTGATAAATCTTTAAAAGGAATAATCAAAACAAAACTAAGAGTTTAATCATGTCGGATATCGATCAACTAATCAATTGATGTGATTAGCAGGCTCTGATACCAATTGTTGGACCCAGATACTCTAAAATTGCAGAAATATTATTTGCTTAAAATAAGAATTAAGAACAACAGGTATTTCTTTTGATTAAACTGGATATTCAAAGAAAAACGTAAAGCAGTAAAATAACGCTTTGAGTAACCGAATGCTTTTATTTATAAAAGATGAACAATTGAAGTATAAACGTAATCTCACAAGAATTTGCGTATAGTTTAAGTCGGCTCCTTCAGGTATTTTGAACCTGAGGCGGAGGCCTCCTTTAATACACTTAGGTCTAACTAAATATGCTATAAATTAGGCGTGGAACTCTGAGCTGACTAGTCTGCATCCTTATCTTTGACTTTCCTTGATTAGCGGAGCAGACTTGGTCAAGCCACCTTTAAGTTGTTAGACGCTTGCGAGAATGTCTGGGCTAACGCGTGCTTTCCGTGAAGAAGGTAGCCAAATGCTCTGCATGAACATACAGAAGCTCTGCATGTACTATGCAGAGGCTCTGGGTCTTGGAGTTGTTGCTTTGAGTCAAGCGCTTATGCTTTTTGGTGCACAAGACTTGAACGATCACGGAGATAGAGCATGGGCTTTGTATAACGGAACCTTCACTCTTAGTAAGAGCGCTGGTCCTTGATCCTCTGCATGAGAGCTCTTAGCCAGAAAACTTCTGTAGACTAAGTTCTATTGACTAGAGCAAGACACTTCTTACTTACACTATTACAGGTTTGGGGTCTAATAGTATTAGTTAAGCCGAATGGCATAACTAAGAATTCATGATGCCCGTATCTAGTCCGAAAAGTTGTTGTAGCAACGTCTTCCTCCCTGACCTTGAGCTGATATACCCTGATCTTAAATCAATCTTGGAGAAATAACTCGCCCCCACCAGTTGATCAAATAAGTCATCAATTCATGGTAAAGGATATTTGTTCTTAATAGTTAACTTGTTCAGTTTACGCTAGTCTATACACATTCGCATAGACTCATCTTTCTTTTGGACAAATAAGACTGGAACACCCCAAGGTGAAGTGTTGGGTCTAATAAATCCTTTATCAGACAGATCTTTCAACTGTGCAACCAATTCTTTCAATTCAGATGGAGCTAACCGGTACGGTGCCTTTGCTACTGGTGCAACCCCTGGTATGAGATCAATTCGAAATTCGATTACTCGATYTGGCGGTAATCCAGATAAGTCCGCTGGAAAGACTTCCGGATATTCATTAACAATCGAAATCGATTCCTCTTTTCCTTTCTCTTTCTTCACATCAATCACATATGCCAAGCATCCCTGACACTTCTTTCGAATACTTTTCTGAGCTTTCATCACGATCAAAGTACTGGTATGGTGATTCTGACGATCATCATAGACAACAATTGTTCCTTGGTCTGGCAGAGTAATTCTGATCATTTTCTGATTGCAAACAATACTAGCCTGATACTTTGCCAACAAATCCATACCCACCATTACATCAAATTCCTTCATCGGCATAGGGAATAACCGAATCGGTCGCCCACAACCTTAAATAACCATCATGCGGTTATTGAATACACTAGTAACAGTTTCCTGACTATTAGGAGTATCAACTACTAATTCATCATCAAGTAACATAGAGTTCAAGCATGTAATTTGAGTAAACAATGGTGATACAAACCAAAAGTTTGCACCAGAGTCAAATAACACCTTAGCATGTATAGAATTCAGAAGGAAGGTACCTTTTACTACATCTGGTGACGCCTTTGCCTCATTCTTTGTCATCTGAAATGACCGTCCCATGCCCCTCCTTGCCCTCCTCTATTCACAGTAGGTCTTCCTCGAGTACCTGAAGCAATKCTTCCYACTGTCAGTTGTGGAGTTCTTAACRACGGACAGTTCGGTCGAATATGATCCAGAGAATTACAATTGAAACATCTTTTGTTAGTTGGGCAACTCTTTCACAAATGGCCCGATTCACCACACTTGTAGCATTTCCTTGGGTCCATCTTACACTCACCCTGATGAACCTGTCGGCATTGTGTACATACTTTTTCACCGACTTTTTCATCCGCTCTATTATCATATCTCACAGTGTTCGGCCCACAAAAGTTCGATGAAGGCCCCTCCCACTTTCTTTTCTCTACAACTTTTCCTTCTGATTGCCGATTCTTATTTCGTTTTGTCACTTCGGCCTCATCTACCGTCAGTGAAAAGGTATTGGGGTTCATAGGAATTACAAATTCCCTAATTGAGGGTTTCAAACCCCAGATATACTCCCGCATCTACCGTCGGTGAAAATGTATTGGGGTTCATAGTGATTTATAACTTTGTCCTCGATTCAGATGAAACTTAGTGTTTTGCAAATCGAGAGTATTCGATAAATTTCTTGGTATACTCCCGAACTGTTCTATTTCCTTGTTCCAATTTTAGGAGATCTTCTTCCATTTGTCTCACTGCCGTCTTAGGACAAAACTGATCTTTGAATCAGTTCACAAATTCTGTCCAAGACAATGTCTGTAAAACATCCGTTCTGGCCGATTATTCAACTTCCCACCATAACAGAGTATTTCATTTCAATACATAAATAGCAAACAAACTTTATCTGTTTTCGGACACCGGATGGTGTTAAACACAGATTCCAACTCTTTGATCCAGCACATAGCTTTCACTGGATCCCTTTCCCCTACGAATGTTGGTGACTTACATGCCAAAAACATCTTGATATATCCTCCCTTGTTAGGAATAACCGGTACAGAGGGATGAACTTCTAATCTCTCTGTTTCCACCCTAGCTGGTATTCCCATGATGGATGTCAGAGTTTTCTGTAACTTACCCATTTCCTCTGCCAACATATCCCTGGTTACATATTCCAGGTGTGGCACTGACCTTTCCTGAACATTCCCAGAATGGGATTCTTCATGTTCAGAATGTACTTCAATTCGACCCCTTACTTGAGACTGACTTCTCCCTCTTCCTCGACCCCTTGGTCTTCCCCGACCTYTATTTCCGGATGTGTTAGTCGGAAGGTTAACGGGTGATTCCTCTCTTTCTTCAGACTYTGGTCGAGCCATTCTTTTAGATCTCCGAGTTTGGCTAGACATCTGCAGATTTTAGTGTTAAGAATCA
>NW_020202760.1:0-1198 GCF_001531365.2 Cynara cardunculus var. scolymus
TTAAATTGTAACACCCCAAATCCATACATTGCATATAACACATATTTCATATATAAAATACATGTTTTCCTCCACATAGGTCCTTGATACAAGAGTCTATAATGTAAAAAAAAAAGCAACCTAAAAATTTCAAAAGTACAAGCTCTTATATCCTAGCATCTATGCTTCCAAACCAACTAAGCACATAGGGAAGTAATTCACGTAATGCTCTTTCCCTTATTATCTTTACCTGCACACATAATTTTGAAAACACGAAATGAGGGTTAGACATGAATGTCTACTGAGGTTCCCTTTTATGTAATGCAGGGTGAAGATCACCAAAACGTTTATTTCAAATCATTCATCCTATGAAGCAAAACTAAAAACATACTGCTTCGGTCCATCGGGCCTCTGGTTCCAAACCACACTTTGAATATATTTCAACATCCAGGACCAGAGCCCCTCTAGTCTTTCTTTCAGAGCTTCTGGTTCCTCGACCAGAGCCTCTGGTTGTACTAACCAGAGCTTCTGGTTCAAAAGACATGATCAACCAGAGCCTCTCTAGTTCAACGCGTAAGCCAACCAGAGCTCTTTGGTCTGTTTTTCATAGAAAGATTCTAAGTATAAAATTCTTTTCTCAAAACATCTAAAAATATGATTTTGACATGAAAGCTATTATCAATAGATACAAAACCTTTGATCTAATTAATACATTTAGTAAAAACTTGCTCATCCTCCAAATCAATAAACAGAATCCTCTGGTCCAATAATGAGGACCAACCAGAGCCCCTTTGGTCTTACAAGGAACAACTAGAGCCCCTCTGATTTCTCTTCAAAATGACCATTTTGTTCCAAAACACTCTTAACCAATATCAATGGCCATAGGCCAAGTTTTCCCTTTCTCAATAACATCAATATTATTATTTTTAATAAGAACAATATCTTTGAGTTCGCAAATCACAAAGAAATAAGGACTCAAATCTATTGTAGTCTTAAAAGACATAATAGTAAGAGTTATAATATTCATACACAATTGCCACCCTTATATCCAAAAGACACCTCTCCTTAATATGTCACCCTTATTCCAAAAGACACCTCAAATTGATATGTCACCCTTATTCCAAAGGACACCTCTCCTTGATATGTCACCCTTATTCCAAAGAACACCTCTCCTTGATATGCCACCCTTATTTCTTCTTCAAAATCTATGAACTAGTTC
>NW_020202760.1:4531-10751 GCF_001531365.2 Cynara cardunculus var. scolymus
TGCCAATCCCAAGAAACTTCGAATTTCAGATGGTATTTTCGGTGCCTCCCATTTTGCAACGACTTCAATCTTTACTGGATCTACCTTTACTCCATCCTCAGATATAACATGCCCCAAAAACTGGACTTCTCTTAGCCAAAATTCACACTTTGATAGTTTAGCATACAACTTTTCTCAAGAATCAATCGAAGATGTTTTGCATGCTCTTCTTGGGTTTTGGAGTATATAAGAATATCATCAATAAATACAATGACAAATTTATCGAGGTATTCTCTACATATTCGATTCAGATCCATGAAAGCTGCAGGTGCGTTAGTCAAATCAAATGGCATAACCAATAATTTGTGGTGCCCGTACCTGGTTCGAAATGCTGTTTTTGCTATATCACCTTCTTTGACTTTCAACTGATGGTATYCTGATCGCAAATCAATCTTTGAGAAGTAACTGGCTCCTACTAGTTGATCAAACAAATCATCAATCCTGGGCAATGGATATTTGTTCTTTATGGTGAATTTGTTTAACTCTCGATAATCAATACACATATGCATGGTGCCATCTTTCTTTTTCACAAACAGAACTGRAGCTCCCCATGGTGAAGTACTTGGCCTGATAAATCCTTTGTATGACAAATCCTTTAATTGTGTAACTAGTTCTTTTATTTCTGATGGAGCTAATATGTACGGTGCTTTTGCTACAGGTGTTGCTCCAGGTATCAAATTAATCCCAAATTCAATAATTCTATGTAGAGGTAGCCCTGACAAGTCTTCTGGAAAGACTTCAGAATATTCACTRAYAACHGRAATTAATTCTTGCTTACTCTGTTCTTTCTTAGCATCAATTATGTAAGCTAAAAATCCTTGGCATTTCTTTTGGATACATTTTCTGGCTTTCATCACAGATAGCAAACTGGTACTATGATCCTGATGATCACCATAAATTACGAGTGTGACTTCGTTGGGTAACATAATTCTAATCATCTTTTCATTGCAAATGATGCTGGCCTTATTTTCTGCCAACCAATCCATTCCTATTACCACATCAAATTCCTTCATAGGCATGGGAAACAATCGGACAGGTAGCTCACAATCCTCAATCATGATAGTGCAGTTTTTAAACATATAACTCACAGATACTTGATTGTTAGAAGTATCAACTACTAACTTATCGCCAAGTGGCACTGAATTCATACGAGCACAAAAGGCAAATGACGGGGATACAAATGAGAAGTTTGCACCCGTCAAATAACACTTTAGCATGTAAGGAGTTCACGAAAAATGTACATGTTACTACATCGGGTGTAATTTATGCTTCATGTTTGGTCATTTGAAAAGATCGACCCCGCGCCTCACCTGTTGCTCCTCTGCCCATATTTGGCCTTCCTCGGCCTGTTGATGTATTGCTCCCCATGGTTAACTGTGGGGCTTTCAATTGTGGACAATTTGGTCTGAGGTGATCTGGAGAATTACAATTAAAACACCTTTTAAATGTTGGGCAAACATTCGACAAATGACCTGTTTCACCACATTTATAACATTTCCTTAGCTCAATCCTGCACTCTCCCCGATGAACTTGATGACATTGGGGACAAGTCCTTTTATTGAATCTTTGTATGGGTCTGTTTCCATGTTTTACAACTTTTAGTCCTTTGTATCCGGTTGATGGACCTTCCCATTTCCTCTTTTCTATTGCTTTCCCTTCTTCTTGTCTGTTCTTGTTTATTTCTGTTACCTCTGCTGCATCAATGGTCAATGAAAATGTAGCCGGATTCATGGCTATGACAAATTCTCGGATGTGATTGTTTCAATCCCCAAATATACCTTTCCACTTTTCTAGATTCTGAGGAAATATAATGTTCTACAAATCTTGAATATTCGATGAATTTCTCTGTATATTCCCTTACAGTTCTGTCTCCTTGTTCCAATTTTAGAAAGTGTTCTTCCATTTGTCTAATGGCAGCTTTTGGGCAAAACTGCTCCTTGAATCTGTTGACAAACTCTAGCCATGTCATAGTTTGCAAAATATCGGTTCTGGCTAAGGATTCTACTTCCCACCAAAATAACGCATTTGATTTCAGCACAGAGAYTGCAAATCTGACTTTATCTGTTTCTACACATCGGATGGTATTGAATACAGACTCCATCTCTTTGACCCAACACATAGCTTTAATTAGATCTCTTTCTCCCGAGAAGGCTGGTGGTTTACAAGTTAGAAACATCTTTGTTAGGACTGAAAAATCAGTATTAATTGTATTCGTCTTGAAAGATTAATTTTAGTCTATAATTGTAAAAGTCAGCGTGTTTGACTTTCTTAGACTAGTTTGACTTTGACTTTGACTTTGTATTAACATGTTGACCATATAAATAGATAGGTAATCTTTGTAATTAGTGTAAGTGAGCTAATTGTAATATTCAGGTTCATAATTGAGAGTTTGACTGAGCCTATATGAGTTGACTTTTTCTCTCAAGTATTCTTGATGTTCTTGAATGATTATATGAATCTGCCATTAATGTTATGATGAAGATATGAAGAATTGATCAGATATTGTGGACACACAATTGGTATCAACGCAGGATGCAAGAAATCAGATGAAGGAATTGATCAGATAAGTTTTTTTTAATTTTTTTTAATTTTTGTTCTTCGTGTTCTTCGTGTTTTTAATTTTTTTTCTCTGTTTGATCCGATTTTCTCATAAAATTTTGTGTTTTGCTGTTAAAAACATGATCAAAATGCTCGGAATCGTGTTGTGAATCTTTGTTATTCACAAATTTTTGTGATTTGATCAACTTTTATCAAGATTTAATCGGATTTTGTGTTTTGAATTTTTTTTCGTGTTCTTGAATTTTTTTTAAATTCAGTGTTTTTGATCCATTTTTTTTAAATTTTTTTGTTTTTTTGTGTTTTTGATTGTTTTTGATCTATTTTGTATTTTGAGTTTCTCATTCTATTTGTTAATCCGTCTAAAATGTCAAAGGCCCAAAATTCATTTTAAGGCCCAACGGATCATTTTTTTTGGTCCATCATGTTCTTGAGCGGATAAAGAATCCGGCTAAGCTTTCTTCGTCGCTTTGCTCTCAAATCAGATTCAACTAAATCAATCAAGGTAAACCGTGTGTCACTTGATCGGATTCAAGGTAAATCGGAGACTCCTTGTCCGGTGTTCATATAAACCGATCATCTCTTGATCGGATTGTTCTCCGGTAAGGTTTATTTGTTGAGCGGTACATCCTTCACCGGACATATTTCAACCGGTATTCATCTACACCGGTCAACACTTGATCGGATTAAGGCTCTGATTCGTTCAGCAGGTAAGCTTTCCATCTCATTGTCCTGTATTCTTGTAAACCGATCAACCCTTGATCGGATTTGTGACCGGATTAGATTTCTTCATGATCGGTTTTGTACTTAAAGATTTTTTGGTTCATTTTCTGTCCTGTTTACTAAACCGCTCAATCCTTCTAATCGGACTTCTAGTCGTTCAACCTAAATCATAACTTGTCCGGATTTGGTTAATTTGGTCTTAATCATTCTAAAAAGCTGCTTCACGGTCATTTGCATACATTTTGTGATTTCAATCACGTGGCTGTTGATCTTGATTCAGTATATGCTTCAATTTTAATTGTTTAATTTGAACTTGGTCATTGTTGATCTGATTCTAAGTAAATCACAGTTTTATCATTCTGTTTTGTGTTCGAGTGGTTGTTGTTGACATTTGCTACTGTTCTAAGTACATCAAAACAGCTACTGTTCAATAGTGTGTGTTTTGTTGTGCTTTACAGCAGGTGTGTTGTGTTCATTTTTAAGACAGCAGTAGGATTTGAAGATTGATAGTTTTGAATCAAAATAGTTTGGGAAAGATTGACAGGTTGTTAAATTGATTACAGGTTTGAAGGTGTATCAGTCTTATTGGTTTTTTTGAGGTATTACTTGGATCATATAACAGCAGCTTCAGCGGGAGACAGTTAAAAGACCTTCTGTGTTTGTTGTTGTGATCTTAACAGCAGGTTTTAGCATCAAGTCTTTGACAGTGTGCAGTGTTTTATTTGAGGAGTTGCAGGCTGCACTCAACAGACTAATTCTTTGCAGACAGCAGGTGCTTTGAAGCAGAGTGTGCACGTCTAACAGGTTGTTTAAAAGCTGTTGGGTGTGAATCGAATTGTAACAGCAAATACATATTGAAGTGTGCTGTGTTTGTGTTTAGAAATAAGACAGCAGCATGTCTTAGCAGACAGAACAAGAATAACAGTTGTTTACAGTTTAAAAAGAGTTTAACAGTCTGCATTTTGTACCAACAAAACAGCAACGCAACAAGAAACAGAACAGCCGCAAACAACAGGTTGTAGGTCTTAACAGAGAGAGCAGGAAGCCGATTCACAGTGTGCAGGCAACTATTTTGACAACAGTAACAGCAAATCCAACAGCAGCAATGTGTGCAAGTTTTGTTAGCTGTTGGTGTGAACAGGACACAACAGCAGCAACAGGTGTCTTGACAGCTAGTCTTGACAGCAAGAAGAGAGAAACAGCAGTTTGCAGTGTGGTTTGAAATAGCAGCATCAACAGAAAGTATTTAACAGCAGCAACTTCAAGACAAACAGTTTAACAACTGTGATAGCATCATTCACAGATTTGCAGTCAACAGCAACATTGAAGCTGTTTACAAATCTTGACAGCTTCATTTTGTTAATAGTTGCAGACTTCTCTTGACTGTATTACAGCTCGTTTGGAACAGTTTCACAGCAACAGTTTCACAGCAATAACAGAATTGCAACAGCAGGTTTAAGAGCAACAGTTGACAGATTGTGAATCTGTTTCGTTAGCATTTTGAAACAATGCAGGCTTGCTAGTGATCTGTTTTCGATCAGTTTTACCAAACCCATCTTGACAGCAACAAATCAACAGCAAGATCTGTTTATAGCAGCAGCAGGTCTTAGTCCACTACAACATGAACCAGACAGCAGCAACTACGTTTTGACAGAATCTGTTAAAATCTGTTGGTGTGAAGACTGCAGTCGACAGCGGAAAAGAAAGTTTTTCAAGCATAGTTAGGAAAAGAAAGTTTTGGACAGTTTAACAGATTTGAAAGACTGTTGATTTGGTTTTGCTTTCGGGGACTAAGTTCAACTTTACAGAAGCACACAGCATTCAAGTGGATTTTTGAATACACTTCAGAGAGCAGATAGATCATTTTTTTAGTGTAATATATGTATTGTATTTGGGCTTGGATCGGTGTGATTTGGACTTAGACTCATATTTTTGGACTTGGATATTTTTTTTGGACTGTTTATAGTTTCGTAGGATTGTTTGTGTTTAGATTTTCTTTTGGATCATTGTACATTTGTTTTTGCGTGTGTTTTCAGTGTTTGTGTTTTTTCGGTTTTTTTTTAGTTTAACTGTTCGTATTTTTTTTATCTGATTTCACTGCATAGATCCTTAACTGMTCAATTTTTTTTAAATGGCAGATATTGTACAGGAGTTGAGAGAGAAGCTTGTTGAGTCAGAAAAGAGCTATGTGACTCTTAAAGAGCATTATAGAAATTTATATATTAAAAGTTGTGTTCAAGAGGATTCTATAATCAACTTAAAGAATAATCATATAATTGAATGTCAACAAATTGTGAAGGAATTTGAACACAAGATAGAAACGGTTGAAAACAATCGGAGTTTGGATCGGAAAAGTTATAATGATGAATTGGAAAAGTGGATCTCGTCTAATGCTGATTTGTCAACTAAACTTGAATTAGTTAAGACTACACTAATTGCTGAGAGGCATTCTCCAAGAAGCAATTCAGATGTAAAGGATTTAACTGACAAGTTTCACAAGACTGAGAATGAGTTGACTGAGTTTAGAAGTTTATTGGGATTAGAAAAGGAAAAGGTTTTAAAAACTGAAAAGATTTTAAGTGATGAAAGAAAAGAGATGGAAATAGAGAAGAAGAGAATTATAGAAGTTGAAAGAAAGTTTGGAACTGAACGAGAATCTTACGAGAAGAAGATTAACTCTCTCTAGCTGAACGCCAAGATGCTTCTAAAGCAAATCTCGAATTTTGAGCAGCTCATTGATTTGGAAAGAGAGAAACATGCTAAAGAAAAGACAGACATCTCCGAAGACTGTCAGABCCARCTCMAGAAACTGTCTAAAAGCATTGATCTAAAGCAAAAGGCTTTGGACGAAGAGAAAAAGCAATTTGCTACAGAGAAAAGAAATACTTCAAAGAAGTATACA
>NW_020202760.1:12921-14370 GCF_001531365.2 Cynara cardunculus var. scolymus
CATATTGTTTCAAAGTTCAAACAGGACTCAACATGCAGAATTTTCTTTCAAGTCTGAATACAAAGGGGGAGAATGTTAGGACTGAAAAATCAGTATTAATTGTATTCGTCTTGAAAGATTAATTTTAGTCTATAATTGTAAAATTCAGCGTGTTTGACTTTCTTAGACTAGTTTGACTTTGACTTTGACTTTGTATTAACATGTTGACCATATAAATAGATAGGTAATCTTTGTAATTAGTGTAAGTGAGCTAATTGTAATATTCAGATTCATAATTGAGAGTTTGACTGAGCTTATATGAGTTGACTTTTTCTCTCAAGTATTCTTGATGTTCTTGAATGATTATATGAATCTGCCATTGATGTTATGATGAAGATATGAAGAATTGATCAGATATTGTGGACACACAATCTTTATATCTCCTTCCCTGTTATTGAGAATTGGAATTGATGGAGTAACTTTAATTCTGTCTGTCTCTATTCTGGCAGGATTCTTTAAAATAGAAGTCAAGTTCTCCCTTAGCTTTCCCATTTCTTCAGCTAATATGTCTCTTGTTATATATTCTGGGTGAGACATCCGTTCTTGATTCATATTTTCAGAGTTTGATTCTGCTTGATTCATATAAAATTCTGGCTGGCTTATTCTGCCTCTGGTCTGCCCCCTACATCTGCATCTACCTCTGCTTCTGCCCTCAGAGGTGCCAATAGGAGCAACAAATGATTCTTCTTCATTGGGGTGGGTGATCCTTTTTGACCTTCTTGATCTACTAGCCATCTGTAGATAACAAGGTTAAAACACACATTTTTCACATTCCCAAATATAATAAAGTGTCCAAGTTCAGTTATGTACCCGTAGATTCAAAAATTACATTGGCCAGATGTAATCCGAAAATACCTTACACACTGATCTCCTAACTTATTAGATTTTTTCCAAAGGTGCTAACTATGTCTGGGACCCAAATATGCAAAGAAATAGTTTAAGTCTAGGTATCATGCATATGAATACCTAAATCCCTTAAACTCAGGCTCTGATACCAACTCTGTAACACCCCAAATCCATACATTGCATATAACAAATAATCTATTCTTCCAAAACAGCTAAGCACATAGGGAAGTAATTAACATAATGCTCTTTCCCTTAATATCTTTACCTGCACACATAATTTTGAAAACACGAAATGAGGGTTAGACATGAATGTCTAGTGAGGTTCCCTTTTATGTAATGCAGGGTGAAGATCACCAAAACGTTTATTTCAAATCATTCATCTTATGAAGCAAAACTAAAAACATATTGCTTCAGTCCATCGGGCCTCTGGTTCCAAACCACACTTGGAATATATTTCAACATCCAGGACCAGAGCCCCTCTGGTCTTTCTTTCAGAGCTTCTGGTTCTAGGACCAGAAGCTCTGGTTGTACTAACCAGAGCTTCTAGTTCAAAAGACATGATCA
>NW_020202760.1:14840-20496 GCF_001531365.2 Cynara cardunculus var. scolymus
TCCTCATAAAAATGACCATTCTGTTCCAAAAAACTCTTAACCAATATCAATAGCCATAGGCCAAGTTTTCCCCTTCTCAATAACATCAATATTATTATTTCTAATAAGAACAATATCTTTGAGTTCTCAAATCACAAAGAAGTAAGGACTCAAATCTATTGTAGTCTTAAAATACATAATAGTAAGAGTTATAATATTCACACACAATTGCCACCCTTATATCTGAAAGACACCTCTCCTTAATATGCCACCCTTATTCCAAAAGACACCTCTCCTTGTTATGTCACCCTTATTCCGAAGCAAACCTCTCCTTGATATGCCACCCTTATTTCTTCTTCAAAATCTATGAACTAGTTCGGATGAAGGACCGCAGTCACAACCTTATTATCGAATCCTCATTCATAGTTTTATCCATAAAATCTTAATTTCAATTGAAGACATATCAAAATCACAATCGTCTCAAAAGAATATTCTCTATATTTTTCAATCAACAGTTTTATCATCAAAACCTTTCAAACTCAAGAACAATCTATTCTTTCAATGATTTCCAAAACATCATATCCCTTTTTAAATCCTCAAAACAGGATATCATTCCCAAAACTGCTTTAAAGAAGCAATCCCTTCTTTATCCTTCCCAACATAATTTTTTTTTAATATTCAAATATATAACAATAACACTTTTAAATTATCAAAAAAACCAACATAAAGGTTTTAATCATCAAAAACTCACAGTTTATAATCAACAGTATTTTAAAACTCACAGTTTATAATTAACGGTAGTTTAAAAACTCACCTTAATAATCACAGTTTCTGCAGTTTTAAAACACACAGCAATTCACAAGCACTTCAAACAGCTTTGAACAAAAGATTTGTTCAAGAACACTTCTAACCGCCACAACACTCTTTTTCTCTTTCAACAGATTTTTCTTCAAATGAAATGATAAGATATAATCTTATCTTTTTATTTCTTTAAATACTCCCACCAAGGCGGTGAAGGTTATTTTAATTATAAAACTCATAGGCGGTGAAAGCTTTAGCCAATAGAAATAACTTTGGGTGGTGGGTTTTGCATTATAAAAATCATGATTTCTTAACCATGAAGATATAAGTTTTTAAATAATAGAATAATGTTTCCACCCGAATATGTTATCACAAAATGCACCACCTCATGTATGCTTCACACCACATGCATATATGTATAAATTACATACACATCATGCCATCTTTTCACATATATGCATGCACAATATCATGTTCACATTTCACATATATAGTTCATGCATTTCTACTTAGATATGCATATTTCACGTAATCCACATAATAAACATGTATAAATTACCTCAACCCAGGTTGTCTCAAACCTGGTTATAACATAAATGATTCGATATTGAATAATTCTGTAATAAGATATTCAGTTGATGAATTGTTTGATATTAGAAATAGTAAAAATAATTGTTCTTCGTGTATAGTGAATGAATTACTTAAGTCTTTTACTTCGTTTAAACCTTATCATTTCATGCATTATGTGCTTTATACTTTATCTAAGAATTTCCAATTTGAAGAACGTTGGTTCGGTACCTATAGTATACCACCAACGAAAACTGAGCTTAAAGGTTCAAAACTAAAATGGGTACCAAAACCCAATTGATTTACTTTTGCCGGTTAACCGGCATGTGTGGTTCTTAGACTTCAGATGTTCTAAGCACATGACTGGTAGAAAACAATTATTAGCTAACTATGTTGAATCTTTTGGAGGTACAGTAAGGTTTGGAAATAATCAATATGCGCCTATCCTTGGATATGGTGACGTAATTTGTGGGAACTTAATCATTAAGAAAGTGTCGTTTGTCGAAGGACTTGGACATAATATGTTTAGCATAGGTCAATTATGTGATAAAAGTTTAGAAGTTTGTTTTAAAGCTAACCAATGCAGCATCCGAACTACTGACGGTAAGGAGCTCTTAGCTGGAATCAGAAGATCAAATATCTACACGATTGACCTATCCAATACACAAGTGGATACTGACGTCTGCTTGATATCCAAGGCATCCTTGAAGCAGAATCTGCTATGGCATCGGCGACTTTCACACTTAAATTTTAAGTATCTCAACAACTTGGTTTGTGACAACTTGGTCAAAGGCATCCCAGAACTGAAGTTTCATAAAGACCACGTATGCACCGCATCGAGATGAGCAAACTAAAGAATGCTTCACCCAAGCTGAAGACAGAGTTCAATACCGAACATCCTATACACCTACTACATATGGATCTTTGCGGTCCTATACGTGTCCAAAGCATCAACGGTGTTAGGAGTGAAATTTAGTGTAAAATTGTATTCGTTAAGGGATCCTCGTTAAGGGATTTAGATTGTACTCATTCCAATTACCAGACTCGTTTGAGCCCGGTATTGTTATTTATTGTCACTACCTCCCCGTGTCAGGATTGGGTAATTTGCRCGCCTGSTGCCTTCCTTGGATGTGGTAGCCGTTTCTCAGGCTCCCTCTCCGGAATCGAACCCTAATTCTCCGTCACCCGTCACCACCATAGTAGGCCACTATCTTACCATCGAAAGTTGATAGGGCATAAATTTGAATGATGCATCGCCGGCACGAGGGCCGTGCGATCCGTCGAGTTATCATGAATCATCGCAGCAACGGGTAGAGCCCGCGTCGACCTTTTATCTAATAAATGCATCCCTTCCAGAAGTCGGKGTTTGTTGCACGTATTAGCTCTAGAATTACTACGGTTATCCGAGTAGCAGATACCATCAAACAAACDATAACTGATTTAATGAGCCATTCGCAGTTTCACAGTCTGAATTTGTTCATACTTACACATGCATGGCTTAATCTTTGAGACAAGCATATGACTACTGGCAGGATCAACCAGGTAGCATTCTTCTTCGACGCAGCCCGTCACGCAAGGACAAGCCAAGACGTGACGAACTATCATTTTGGAGAAGCGAGAACGCTTAACGAAGGCAGATGCAGGATCGTGTAAGACCTATACCCACATTAGGTTCCGTATACAAGAGACCAAGTGATGCTTTAAGGGCCCATAGTATACCACCAACAAAAACTGAGCTTAAAGGTTCAAAACTAAAATGGGTACCAAAACCCAATTGATTTACTTTTGCAGGTTAACCGGCATGTGTGGTTCTTAGACTTCAGATGTTCTAAGCACATGACTGGTAGAAAACAATTATTAGCTAACTATGTTGAATCTTGTGGAGGTACAGTAAGGTTTGGAAATAATCAATATGTGCCTAACCTTGGATACGGTGACGTAATTTCTAGGAACTTAATCATTAAGAAAGTGTCGTTTGTCGAAGGACTTGGACATAATCTGTTTAGTATATGTCAATTCTATGATAAAAATCTAGAAGTCTGTTTTAAAGCTAACCAATGCGGCATCTGAACTACTGATGGTACGGAGCTCTTAGCAGGAATCAGAAGATCAAATCTCTACACGATTGACCAATCCAATACACAAGTGGATACTGACGTCTGCTTGATATCCAAGGCATCCTTGAAGCAGAATCTGCTATGGCATCAGCGACTTTCACACTTAAATTTTAAGTATCTCAACAAGTTGATTTGTGACAACTTGGTCAAAGGCATCCCAGAACTGAAGTTTCGTAAAGACCACGTATGCGGCGCATGCGAGATGAGCAAACTGATGAATGCTTCACACAAGCTGAAGACAGATTTCAATACCGAACGTCCTTTACACCTACTACATATAGATCTTTGCGGTCCTATGCGAGTCCAAAGCATCAACGGTAAGAAGTATGTGATGGTCATAATCGATGACTATTCCAAATATACTTGGGTTCATTTTCTGCGGTCAAAGGATGAAGCGGCCGAGACGATAATTTCTTTCTTGAAGACAGTCCAAAATAATCTGCAACTTCAAGTTCAGAAAATTAGGACTGACAACGGAACTAAATTCAAGAACAACACACTCGGTTCATTCCTCGAATCCATCGGTATTTCACATACATTTTCGGCAGCCCGGACACTGCAACGAAATGTTGTCGTTGAGCGAAAGAACAGAACGTTGGTGGAAGCGGCGCGAACATTACTTACATGTTCCAATCTTCCATTATTTCTATGGGCTGAAATAGTGGCAACTTCTTGTTTTACCCAGAACCGTTCACTTGTAAACAAAAGGTTTGGTAAAAATCCATATGAAATAATAAATAAAAGAATACCTAATATCAAACTCTTCCGAATTTATGGTTGCAGGTGCTTTATTTTAAATGACAAAGAGGACAGAGGGAAGTTCGCTGCTAAAGCTGATGAAGCAATCTTTGTTGGCTACTCAAAGACATCTGCTGCGTATAGGGTCTACAATAAAAGGACCAAAATCATCAATGAAAGCGTGAACATATCCTTTGATGAAGTCATTGATGTGGCTTCTGAACAATTCAGTTTAGGACACGGGCTGATAATTAATAATACGTGGAAAGCTGATCAACCTGAGTCATCTAATACTGATAAAGCTGGTTTAGATTCATTATTTGAGAACTTTTATGAAGAATATTTTGAAAATAAATCTAATCAGTCTAATATTTTGTCCAGGGATATTCTAAGTGAATAACAGTTATCTGGTCCATCTCCCGATGTGCAAGTAACTGAAATAGAAGAGGAAACGGAAGTGGTGGATGAAGAAATAGAGATGAAAAATCCGAACAATCCCGTTCAGTGTGAAGAGGATGAAAATTCTGAAATGCAAGAGGTTTCAGTCGAACAAGACGAAAATATTATACCTCAACCAGATATTCAACCTATTCCAGTTTCTAATATTGAACCTTCACCTGAACCCATTCCTATAAACTCCCTAAGTACTTACACTGATCAAAACTCAGACCAAAGCTCCTACATTCCCCTATCTCAAAGCAAGAAGTGGACCCGAAATCACCCAATACATTAGGTAATTGGTGATCCTTCAGTACCCATTCATACACGGTCTGCGACGTCTAATGAGTGTTTATACTCCACGTTCCTGAGTAATATTCAGCCGACTAAGGTTTCCGAAGCCTTTGCTGATCCGGATTGGATACTAGTCATGCAAGAAGAGCTGAATCAGTTCGAAGCACTCAAAGTCTGGAGATTGGTTCCACGTCCCAACAACAAGACAATTATCGGTACAAAATGGGTATTCAAAAATAAAAAGGACGAAGATGGTGTTGTGGTCAGAAATACGGCCCGGCTCGTCGCTAAAGAATATAATCAACAAGAAGGGGTTGACTACGACGAAACTTTTGCCTCGATTGCATGGATTAAAGCAATACAAATGTTTCTAGCGTACGCGGCACACAAGAATTTTACAGTGTACCAGATGGACGCCAAGACAGCATTTCTATATAGTCTTCTCAAAGAGGAAGTCTACGTGTCACAACCGAAGGGTTTTGTTGATCAGTCAAAGCCGGATCATGTCTACATCCTTGACCGAGCTCTTTACGGTCATAAACAAGCTCCGAGAGCCTGGTATGACATTTTATTAGAGCTTCTGGTAAAGTCAGGCTTCTCGAAAGGTAATATTGACACAACCCTTTTCATTAAAAAGGAAAAGTCTGATATTATTTTGATACAAATTTATGTAGACGACATAATATTTGGATCTACAAACCTCAAATACTGCAAAAACTTTT
>NW_020202760.1:21126-28419 GCF_001531365.2 Cynara cardunculus var. scolymus
ACTGTATTTTGTAAATACATAATTTCAATTAGCTGACTTATTTACGAAAGCTTTAGATGAAAAACACTTTAGCTTTCTTGTATCTAAGTTAGGTATGTTAAATTTGAAATTTTGAATTTTTATTAAAAACAGTTCAATTTATTGAATTGTATTTAATTCAAATTCATTTGGTCAAATATCTGTATTTTTAAATACAAATCAATGTTTCAATTTTTTCTATTTGATTTTAAATTTCTTGATCGTGGGGATCTATATTTGAGGGGGAGTGTGAATTTTTATCTGTTTTTGAATACCTGATCATATATTTGAGGGGGAGTGAATTTTATCTGTATTGAACTAACAGTTTATATTTTTCTTACAGGTATTTTGAACATTATCTAATTTTTGAAAGATGTAGAAATTAGAAATATAAGTGTTTGGCCGATTTAGTCTAATCCGAACAACAATTGTCCGATTTATTGCAAATCCGGACAACACTTGTCCGATTTAGACTAATCTGGACAAAAGGCTATATGATTAACTCTTATCCGGATAAGGTTAGATATACTTTACAAGGGATTGAGCGGATAAGTAGATCGCCTACTTGATTTGACCGGATTCCTAAATCGCTTGTCTCAATTCTTTTTTCCAAGTCCTTAAATCGTTCATCTCTTGAGCGGTTTAATCCTTATGTTTGAGCGATTTAACTTTCTTAGTTGTGCGATTTATCTCTAAATCGATTGACACTTGAGCGGTTTATTCTTAAACCGGACAAGTCTTGACCGCTGTTCTTCTAAATCGCCTATGCCTTGAGCGATTTATTGTCCGGATTAACACTTAGTTGATTCATATTCCATAAATCTGACACCTCTTGACCGATTTATTCTAATCCGGATAAGCCTTGAGCGGTTTAGAATTTGAACGGGTTTTGACTTTGACTATAAATAATAGATTCATTTTTACTTTTTACTTTTTACTCCCATTACTATTCATCTTCGTCTCCAACTGTTCTACCTGGCTAATCGCTCAAGTTCATCGAAATTCTACTCTGTTTCATCCCATTTCTTATTAAGGTTTACATTTTGTTTGATCTCTTCGACTATAATTCCTTGACCATATCGATATGTTGGATTTATATGAACTGATTGGACTGTATAAACCTTTAATGATGAATCTCATAAATTTGAATATGAACCGAACTATAATCTGTTTAAATAACCAAAAATTGGCTTATCACAGTTAATCGATGCGATTAAATCATGTTTTCATGTTAATTTTTTTTTAGAATTTTTTTTTTGTTTTTAGTTAAAAAAAATTTAGTGTTAATGTAGATTTTTTTTTACAAATTTTTTTTTTGTATTTTTTTAATTCAATTTTTTTTACTCTTAAATTTTTTTTTTTTACTTTTAGTATTTGAATTGCTTGCATAATATGGGTTCTAATATGTTTAGATTTTTTACAGGTAAATGGAGGACATACATCATCAGTCTGACGAGGAATCTCATATTCCCTCAGTCAGATCTAACAACAACCAAAACCCTCCACAACCATAAACGAACCCATACCCTCTGAAATCCTTTTTCCCCAATGTCAGTACCTAGACATTAAGCCAAATAACCATTCCTTCAATTTCGACATGCCAGCCGAATATCAGATAATTCCTGAAATCCTGAGAAAACACCTTATTGCCTACTCCCTTTCAGCCAATACACCTGTTCCAATGGTGTATTTACAACAATTTTGGAGTACCCTTACACTGGCGAAAGACAGCGATACATTTTATTTTGAAGGAGCAGTCGATGAATATGTCAGTCGTCTGACATTAAAACGGTTAAGAAGGATTCTACGTCTTCCCGGACCAGGATCAAGAGGATATGAACAATTAATAACTGATGACGAATTATGTCGCGACATCAAACGGTTAGGATACTCGCAAGAGTTGACTAACCCGTCACATTTCAAACGACGTTTTCTGCCATCTATCTGGCATCTCCTGTTTTCCATCCTGAACGGATGTCTGACGTCCAAGACTGCGGGAATAGACACATGCAGCAGTTCATTTCTCAAATTCTTTCATGGGATAGTCTTCTCTCGTAACTATGACTATGCCCTGGTTATCTGGAATGAACTGGTGGAGCTTGTGAACGCAAAGAGATTTCCTTCAAAAGCCAGAAAATTTGTGTCGTTTCAGAGATTTCTGCAATTAGTTATAAAGGCATGATGAATTCAAATGAAGATATCCCGGCCAGATCCAATGGTGAAATGGGGCCGACATTCGTCATGTCTAGAATTCGGCAGCATACTGAACTTGAAGACTTGGATTTTATAAAGGAGATACCACCAGAGCTTTTTCGCTTGGCTGATCAGACTGCTCAACGTGTGATAGACTATAGGAGAGTTATAGATCCTATAGTTCAACCAGAACCGGTTGAACTTACCCCGGGATCACCCCATGCCTCAACTGAGAGAGAGGTGTTAGTTGTAGAAGAGAGAGTTCAGGAACACGGGTTACCTGAACAGGGCCGTGTGATGAGAGAAAATGTAATAAAGAGGGGTGAACAGGAGGGGGAGCGTCTGATCAGCAAAGTACTTCATCTG
The DNA here is from genome assembly GCF_001531365.2 of Cynara cardunculus var. scolymus. Lineage (NCBI taxonomy): Eukaryota > Viridiplantae > Streptophyta > Magnoliopsida > Asterales > Asteraceae > Cynara > Cynara cardunculus. Next base: position 23,704 of record NW_020202760.1, read on the forward strand.
ATAGTACTTCCATAACTTCATCAAGTTTGGAAGATACTGAAACCGACAATGAGGCAGCTCTAGGTGATAATGATGGTGATGATGATAATAATGATGATGATGGTGCTGACGACCATGCTCAACCGATTCTTTCACAAAATATTCCAGTAAGAGCATTGGTTGACGATATTAATGACATCTTTCTAGAATTTCCTGCTCAATAGACTTGTCCAAGTCTACATTCCTTATCATTCGATGCTGATGACTATGGAACTACATATGACGAGTATGATCGTATTTTACAAGGAGTTTCAATCAGAGAAGAAGATGAGGGAGAAGCAGTTGAAAATGATGAGAGGATGAGTGAAAGGGACGAAAAAGAACATGGTGAGGGTGTAAGTGGAGCACCAAATGAAAATCAAGCTCCTTACCTAGCCGATACACATAGTCGGGTACCCACATCTACTATCGACATTCATTCGTTGAATGCTGGTATTGAACAAGACATAGCTAGCCCAGCTATGCATATGCACACCCAACCTATCTACTCAACTGGTTCTCAACAACTAGTTGTTTCAAATCAAGACGGGGATGTAACACATATGCTAACTACTTCTCATTTGGAGAACACAGTTATTGAAACAAGTAGGCCGCTGCCCAGCCTACGACTTCGATTCTATGCACCTCGAGTCTAGAGCTGATACACATAGGTACACATGAGTCGCGAGCATCTGTTGCTCCAGTTGCAGTTCTTAGTGAACTTGCCGGAACGACCAGAGTGGTATCGCTTGACATTTCACAAGGACCGGTCGAAAGTCCTACCAATACTATCCCTATGCCAACACTAAACGTAGGCATAATAGTTTATTCAACTGTTGTTTCAACTAGTAATCTAAGTGATCCAGGTGTTAGTTTACCAAACTTTGTGTCAAGGGAGTATCTGGACGATGCCCTAAAGGATGTTCAAGACAACATGGATGCACAAAGTGCAAGTTTTAAAAGACTTTTGAAGGGGAAAGAGCAAGTCGAGGAAGAGCAACCATCTGCGCCATTACCACCTCCTGTACCTGAGCCTCCGAAGGTACAAGAGCAAACGATGGACGAACTCAAATCGTTGTTGTATGCTATGTTGATGACATCACAAAATCCTGACGCTGAAGGTCCAGACTTGGTTGGGCTCTTAAGACAACAAATTGATGATAACCCTCCCATTCGAGCCTCAGAGTTTTTGGCCTTCCAAGATGTGGTTGCTTCTAGCTTCACCAAAGTTAGCAAGTTAATCACATCAAACAACCAAGATCTTAAAAGCTCAATGGATGCCCTCTTTGAACGGGTATCTATTCTAGAAGAGACGTGCAGATCTCAGGCCACCTCACACAAAAGAAGGCATGATGACCCGGAGATCCAGATCATCATTTAGGGGGAGAGGAAGAGACAAAGGGTGGCTGAGACGTCTGATCAAGCTACAAAGGTTGAAAGTGAGCCAGCTGCTCAAGATGTAAATGCTGAAGGTTCTGTCTCGGAGTCTACACTGGGAAGAATCATCGAGACAATTATTGTAGAAGATGAGGAAGAAATGGAGACAAGTCCTACGATCGAGGCAATGGTTGAAAAGCCGGCGGACTCCACAGTAGGAACAAGGTTGTTATTGGACTTGTCTGCCAATGTTGGTTTCAATGACCTGTTTGCTACTGTGCTGGGTGAAGAGCAAGATTTTGAAGAGGATATTGAGAGAACATTGACGAGTCAACCGGGTTGTTAAACCCCATAATTCATAATGTAAAAAGTAATGAAAAAAAATTAGTGATGAAGAACTAGAAGACCGATGAAGACATCAAGGCAGAAACGGCTAAGTCTGGAGTACAACCAAAGGACCGATGGACGATCTGGGATACGATGGAAAGAGCATCCTCATCGATCCTATGGTCATCAACACTTAGATAATTCTCCAGCAAATCATCCAGAAGCATACGATGAAGATTTAAAGATAAGGATGATTCATCACATCATGAATGACAGCTGGAGATGACATGTCAACAGCTAGACTTCAAGTTTATCTCTAATAGTAAAGGTTATCAATAGAGTAGATAAACGTTATCTATTAATAGAAGATTAGCTAAAAAGTCTCATTAGATAGTTATCTTCTTCTTAGCTGATTAGTATAAATAGGTGATTAGGCCTATTGTAAAAAGAGCCGCTTAAGTTACTTTTACATTTTTCATATTTATAAAGTGAAATCTTTGACGCTCAAGATTGTTCTTAATTGTTTATAATTCTTTCTTGAGTGTTCATCACTTTGTTCATAAAATCACTATAATTTGGTTATTATTAACTAGATTATTAGTGTTATTGAGAGATCTGGGATCAACAATTGGTATCAGAGTCAATTGATTGAATTTCCAATCAAAACGATCAAACAAAAACGTCTCAGTTTTTGATCTTCTTTCTCGCCAAAACACAAAGCCTTCTCTTCAAAATTCTCAATGGCCAACTGGAATTCTGCTTACAGTGTTGGCTCCCTTACCAAGCCTCCAACTMTTCAAYGAGAAGAATATCCACAATGGAAGATCAGAATGGTGAACTTCTTGGAAGGAATGGATAGGAACCTTCTTCGATCTGTAATGAAGGGCCCTTACATTCCACAGACTCTTGTTCCAAGAGTTCCAAGAACAACTACCACGGCTGAAATTCCTGCCTACTACATGCCCAAGGATGAGAAGAATTGGGATGAAGACGACAAGGAAAGAGTAGAAACAGACAAAAAGGCCAAAAGATTGATAATCATGGCCACTCCCAACGAAATATTCCAATCCCTCGATGCATGTTCCACAGCCAAGGAACTATGGGATGAACTGGCAAGCCAACTGGAAGGAGGAGCAAAAACAAGAAAAAATCGTAGAGCACAATGTCTCAACGAATATACTAATTTCAAGGCCCTCCCTGATGAACCAATACAGAAAACTTATGATCGTTTTAACACATTGATCAATCAATGTCGTCGAACGACATCTCCAGAACCAAGGAAGAAAACAATGTTTTATTCATGATCAGGACTCAACTGTTTATGTCCCTTCAAGCAAACCAGGACCTAGACAGCTGGTCACTTCATGATCTATATGGAACGCTTGCAGCACAAGAAAATGACATAATGAAAAAGAAGGTTTCCATTGGTGGACCTCTTGCCCTTGTTGCCGATGAAAAAGAAAAATCAAGGACTTCCACCAAAGAACATAAAAAGAAAGGCAAGAAAGCATTGGTAGTAGAATCGGAATCTGAAGAAAAGAAACTTCTGAATCAGATGATGAAATTAAAGCTTTTGCCAAATCTTTGGCCTTGATCACAAAGCAGTTCTAGAAAAAGTTCATCAAGAAACCCTATGAGCGAAAAGAGTTCAAAAGGGAAAGATACCAGTCATCGTATGAAAGAAAGCCATCCAAATTCCATTAGAGGGAAGATAGAAGAGATGGGAGAGAGRAAAGAGAAGAAAGAAGAGAAGATAAAAGAGACGAGAGGAAAGAAGACGAGGATGGAAGGAAGAATGACCTTTGATGCTTCAGATGTGGAAAGCTCGGTCATTTCTCMAARGAAYGCCGAGGACGATTGGTAAAGGATGCTGATTATTACAAGAACAAATATAAATACAATTCCAGAGAGCGAAGCCTGATGGCTGAAAAAGAAAATTGGGTGTCCGATTTTTCATCAGACGATGAAGACAAAGCACTCATATGTCTAATSGCCACGTCCAACGCAGAATCCGCCTACAACTCTGATGACCAGGTATGTGAGTCTACTTCCAATGAAATCAACTCTGCCCCATCAGAGCTTGAGTTAAGGGTAATAAAACTTTCAGAATATTTCTTGAAATTAAAAGAAAAATTAAATTTTGAAAAATCTGAAAGGATAAAAGCAGAAAAAGAAGCTAGTTTCTATAAAAGAGAAACTGATCTTCTCACCGAAGAAAAAGCTGAACTCGCAAAGGAAAAGACTCGCATCAGCACACTTAAGAAATCAGAGGAAGATAAACTTCTGGAATTAAACAAACAAATAACTAAGGACCTAGAAAAGAAAATGAAAGCCTTAAAAGAATCCGAGGCAGAAAGACTCAATTCAGTAGCTCTTAAAGATTTCTTTCAAAAAGAGGGGAAATTCTTCACCAGAAGCTTCAAACCAATGAACTTCTAATGAAGAAATATAAAGATGCCCAATATGTTTATGAAAAATTAAATGGCCAAAAGGACACTCAAGGGATTGGATTCAATGAATTAGATTCTTTCATCGAATCAAAGAAATCCACCCTTGAATCCACTTTCAAACTTGGATGCATCCAAAAGCCCGACTTAATCCAAAACCAAAAGCAAATTTTAAAAGAGTTAAAGTCAGTGGAAAAATTGTCTTTTCAAGACAGGATTTTGAAAATGTGGTATACGAGAACAGTACAAGTAAGAATTCTGACGGAAGCAATGACACCTCTAAATCAGAAACAAATGGAAACCCTATGGTTCAACCAGAATCTCTGATTGTCAATTCCTCTCCATCAGCAAGTACTGTTGATGAAAAAGAGAATCCAAAAGAGGAACCATCAGCTGATGAATCGATGAACAACCCAAGTACAATTGTAAGTTCATCGAAGTCAGAATCGATGAAACCTCAAGTAGATTACTCTAAAACATCAACCTCTGAACCCACATCTTCCAATTCAATCCATGTTAATTTTGATTTTGAGAAATCAGCAAGAGA
>NW_020202761.1:0-6775 GCF_001531365.2 Cynara cardunculus var. scolymus
ACAACACTCACACCAAAGAACCTTCAGCGAATGTCGAAGACTGAAACTGAAGATTAGAGACTAGCAAGTACGTGATCTGAAGCGGTATTCAGTGATTACAAGCCTATCTACAAATGTCTGAAGACTGCTCTAGCTTCAGCGAATGATGATGAGACCTCCAGGTTATTCCAGCATTCAGCAATCAAAAGAAGCTTGCTTAGCACGACAGTTGTTGTCTTGTCTTTATGTACACAAAAGACAAACCCATACCCTTACTAAAGTTAGTACGGTACGGAGCCGTTTAATCGACTCTTTGTCTACCAACTTTAGGTAAGGATGTCTGCTTCGAAATAGTACTTTTGTACTATTTACTGTTGCAAAGGACAAGCCTTCCTCTTAAGGCTTGACACGCACTCTATACCCTACCTTATTGCATTAAATGTTCATTTAATGCACTGGGTATAAATAGAAGTGTTTTCTTCTCCATGCAAGAGAGCATGTACGCGCACATCTCTTTGCTAAGCTATTCTTACTTCAAGCCTCTCCTTGCTTAAGTAAAAGATCTTTATTTTCTAGTATTATCTTTTCTCGTATTTGCTAAAGATCTGTGTGTAACCAAAGGTTGTTTAGATAGGTTTTCTTTACCTTATCTTTCCGTAAACAATCTTGTAAAATATGTATTGATCTTCTCTATCAATATATATATTTTAAATCTGAAAACTCTGTGTTTGTATTCATCCCCCCCTCTTCTACAAACTGTGTCTTATCTTGTAGACCCTTTCGGGACCAACAGGTTTCACTTTTGTTACGAATTAGGTCCCTTGTCCAAACTTCATTAATCATTGCTCTATTAAGTTAGGGGTAATATTGTCTTTTATATACATAGATATATAAAATATATATATATATATATATATACATATGTGTGTGTGTGACTACAACACATCGTCGCCCCCAAAGTAGTCTCTACCGTACTCCCTCTTCCCAAACTCCGACCACTTACCACCTCCCCCATCCTTTCCCTCCCACTTTTCTCTCTGGGTGCCCTCACTATCATGATTTGTTCTTATTTTGATTTGTTCTTGGTAGTGGTTGCCGACCAAACAAGCTGACTAGTAACCTCCGTCTACCCTTGCACACACATAAACACCAAATGGGTTTTTTAGATATATCAAAAGATAAAACCAAGCACCATTATAACCTCACAGTATGAGTATAATCCTTATTAGCCTTCTATGGCAAACCCAAGATAGTTTTTCATTTTTGTTTTCGTTTTTCAGCTTAACCCAACATCTTCACTAAGAGATTTGGGATGACCTTTGTTTTAAAATCAATTTATTGCCTTGAGTTCTCATGAGTTGTTTGGAATTGATTTACTACAATGGGGAAGGTTTGAGAAACAAATTTCTATGTTTTGGTATTTTGTACCCACCAATCGGGAAACTGTAAAAATTTGGATCAAAGATCATTGTCATCATTTCCTTAATTCCTATAAATGGTAGCTTGGAATCATCTACAAAGACTATGATCTTGCCGCTAGATCGTTCAAAAATCGACCCAAAACCGTAATGGCGACCGTATTACTTCCAAATTTCTCTATCCCTTTAGAGATCATGCAAGTGTGATTAGCTTCCACTACCACCATAACATCTTCACCCAACAATGGCGAAACAGTTTTCTGCATTCTACTTGCTCAGTCTTTCTTGAACTTGCAATTTGAAGCCATGAAAATGTACGATCAATTGCAAAAGAATTTTCAGTATCTGATTCACTTCTTTACTCAATATCATATTCAATTCTTTATTGAAGAAGAGTGTGTCACCGAAGGGGAGCATAAAATTCTTTGCTTACTCGTGATGGATCTATCAAAGGTATGTCAGAGAATAACGATAATAAGAAAAGTGATAATAGAAGAATGATGGGGAGGAATGACATGTCGAGGAGGAAAAAATAGAGTAGAGAAGGACGCGCTTGGCTGGAGTAGAAGAGCAGCAAGGAGGTGTGATAAGTCTAGGTCGATGGTAGTTGATGGAGCAAAACGGGGGTGGTCGACGTAGCAAAAGAGAAGGACGATATTGGCATATGTTCGTATATTTGTATATATAATAGATTATATATTTATATAATATAAAATTATATATTTAGTTCTTTTTAAAAGAAAATCAAAGAAATTTTAAGATGACTAAAAAGACCCTTGACTTAACGGGGCTATATTAGTGGAATTAGAGGAAAGGACCCAATGCATAATAAATAAGCCACAATGATCATGTATGCGATTATCTAGTTTAGGAGACTCAATCCATAATTTGCATATAATCACAGGGACGGAATTTGTAATTTGCTCTAAATTTTATAAACCAAAATTTATAATCAAATTATCTCTCTCTTCTCAACAATCGTCTCCCCTTCTCTCTAACAAAATCCTCAATCTCACCTCCACATTCAAATTTCTCCATAAATCTTTGAGTTCTTAAAGGATTGATGTCAAAAATGGAATTACGAGCTCAATGTAAGATATGTTCATGATTCACTTTTGTGATTTCTTCAACTTTAGGGCATAAGAAAATTTAAAATTTTCAAAAAGATATTTTGGTCATTTAGCAATATTTAATTCAATTTCAAAGCTACATTATGTAAATCAAACAAATAAATTTCAATTTTTTTAACAGATTTCATTCAAATATCTACCATTCAAACAGATGGTCAACCCAAATAAAATTCCATTCTATTTTTTTATAAATCAAATTTCTTTTAACATATCTTACTGAATCCAAAAAACATTGTCCAAATCAAATGATACATGAAGTATGCTTAGGAATTGTAAAACAATATAAATTTTGATACCATGTACCTCAATGAAAAAGATTACAAACGGGCCCAGATTACACAATCAGCCCTCCGAGTTAGATCCAAATTACACAATCGGCTCTCTGGGTTATCCGAAATTACAATATAACATTGGAAAAGGTCCATCCTTGGGGCTTCGAATAGGACTCCACCCCCAAATCAATTGCATTTCAATTCATAAATTGGAGGTGTTGACAGGGTGTGCGGCTTCACTAGGGAGAGAGAGAGAGAGGGAGAGCTTCAATCACCAATCTGCAAATGGAGGTGGAGGGATCATCGAAGCCCATGATTGCAACACGAGAAGAAATGGTGGAAGCCAAGGTGCCGCTCGCCTATAGAGACCAGTGCGCACACTTGCTCATTCCACTTAACAAGTGCCGGCAATCTGAGCTTTACCTGCCATGGAAGTGCGAGAACGAGCGCCACACTTATGAGAAGTGCGAGTATGAGCTTGTAATGGAGAGGATGATCCAGATGCAGAAACTCAAGCAATCGAACAAGCAGGGGCAGGGCAACACCATCCCTCTTATCCCCAAAACAGCTCATGCTTAATCGATCGAATCCAATCGCATCGGCCATCTGGGTTTGTTTTCTTCTTTTTTGTCTAATCTTTCACGGATTCGCTCCGCCTTACAGTCTTGCCTCCCATTGTAATTGCCATGTGTGCCTTTTCCTGATAACGAGTATTGTTGCATGGATTTGTTGATTTAGATATTCTTTTAGGGTTTTGCGATCTAGGGCTCTGTTAAATTCGTATTTTATTTTATGAGTTTGGTCGATTATGTTGGCTACAATTCGCATATGTGTTGTTATAGTTATTTAGGCCAGTATTAGATTTTAAGAGAACACTTAGAAGAGGGTCTGGCTGAAAGTGATGAGGACATGTTTTGATGAATGATCGAAGTGGAATAAATGTTATTTTTCACCTAGCCTTCTTTGTAGAGGACGATTTACTTTCCAATGCCACTTGATTGGATGGTCTTCTCGTACTCTATTGGTTAAAATAATTTCTTTTACAATATAAAACCATCATTCTTTTCCAGGAAATTTAAGTTGTGAGCTAGTGGCTGTGTTCATGTATGAAATCATGCACTTTTAGGCATTCTAAATGCTCCAACTAGACTTTTAGATGTATGTCTCTCTTCACTACTCTCTCTAACTTACGTCTTGGAATGTACTAGAACTTTGTTGATTGTTTCAATTACTATGATAGAAGGCTTATGCGCAAAATTCAATATTCAGAAGCAGGAAATAGGTCTACTGTTAGCACCAAAAAATAAAATACTTGCAGGTCATTTAATCTTAACAAAGGACTAGATGGCAAGACTAGTGTAGCAGTATTCAATTTAGTTTTATCTTATTTTCAGTTTGGCTATCGACTAGTAGAAACATCTTATTAGTTTTAGAAAACTGTTACTGCTTCTTGAACATGACAAGACTACGGTTATCTCCACTGTTTTACGTGAGTAGATGACAAGAACTCACTTTTATTTATCACATGAACACACCCCTGAAAATGCTACATCTATATGACTTCACAACAAAAAATAAGAAAAAGTCAAAATATGCAGCTGTATGTCAAAGAAACAAAGTAGAAGAACAAAAGGAAAACTCTGAGGAGAAAAACGAACACTTAGATGAAGAGAAGAGAACTAAAAATAATCTTAGAATGGAGAACTTGGTGGTGGGGATAGCAGATTAGGTATGGGAACTGTAGCTAGCGAAGTTGGTTAGGTTGAAGAAGGGTTGGGGGTTGAGGGATGTCAGCATAGGCTAGAGATGTGCTTTTGGCGTATTTTTCGTATGTTTTCAATGTAACCACTTGTACTTTGTCTTCTTATTTTTCTCATGTTGCTTCACCATATGCTAGTCTTCATGCCTTCATCAAACTTTTGCAAATGTTGAGGGTCTTCATGGAAACAACTGCTCTACTCTTTTGGGGTTGAGGTCAGATCTGCTTGCATCTTGCATCTAGCCCCCCCCCCCCCCCCAAAAGAACCTACTTTCAAGTTTGGTTTGGTGATCTTAGAATGTAGAAGCAAAGAAGAAAAGACGGAAAGAAGAGAGGATTATCATCTCTCAATTATAGAGGAATATGTAAATCTTATACAAAATTTGCCCTAATGTCTATTTTTATTGATTGATGTGCCTTTTGTAAAGAGGCCCTTGCCTTGTGGCTCGCTCTTCACGGCTCAAGCAAAAGGTGCTTGCCTTATCGAATTATTGTGCGCTAGCGCCAAACAAGGTCCAAAGCGTGCGGTTCACTATGCCGGGGCCTTGGCAAGCCTTTGATGACACTCTGTCCAACTCCACTAGTATATCCTCCCCTTGTGCAATCTCTTAATTACTTCCACAAATTCAATCTTGACCAACTTGTATCTTTCGTGCTGACTTCCTCTTGGTACAAGTATTCTCGTTTTTTGCTGACACTTCATGTATTTGGAAGTTCCATGGAAAACCAACATACTTAAAGGCTAAGACTAACAAGGCAGCCCTTGCTACTATTGCCAACTACCCTCAAGAACAAGTTGCCTTTTCAATCGTGGCTTATCCAAATCCAGGACCAACATCACTTCAGGGGATGACTCCTTCCAGGATGGATTAAATCCAGGACGGTGATTACAAATAAAGATTTTTTTTTGTGGTAAAGGTGTCCAACAATAACGGTTCGTATAATAATTAGAATTATATATATATATATATATTATATATATAGGCGAAGGATCGTGTGAGAAGGAGAGTTAAGGCTAGAAGCGTAAGAAGGGATTCCCTTAATCACCTTTAATCTCAAACCCATCCATGAATCGCTTGATACGGGGATTGATCTGGTACATCTCATCCTAATGGCATCTCATTCTAATGTGCATCTAAGGGTGGAGATCCCCTCTTACTTCTTATGCTTCTCACCAGAACCCAACCCTATATATATATATATATTCATTACTTAACATGTTGCATGTATTCAATACATAGAATCAAAGTGTCCAGAGGCTAAACAAAGTCAAAATGTCCAAAAGTTAGCAACAACGTTAGCTAAACAAAGTCAGGTTGTTTATTCAAGTCAAAAAATGTAAACTTGAGGAATCGTGGCTAGTCAAAAATCAAAAAGAGTTGAAGTTAGAATTATTATAAACATAGTTAAAGTGAAAACAACGTTTCGGGACCTAAAACGGTGTCAAAAAATGTTAATGGTGTTGGAGTCAAAGTCAAAACAGGGAAGAGGATTACCAATTACGTGGAAGATGAACAAAGAAGGAATAAATGTGGAACCTAAACTAGGTCCAAACTCTAAAAATAGAAGACCACAAAATAGTTGCTTAACACCAAAACAACCCATCTCAAAAAGCGGTATGTGGCTGTTATTTAGTGTTTAAAACGTGGTTATTTAGCGTTCAATAGAGACCTTAATCCCGGGACAACTATTTGACCACTACTATTTGCTCCATGACCACTAACTGCTTTACCATTGCTATAGTGGCACGATTAACAACATATTCAAGGAGTAATGCTTAGTTTGAGTATCGAGCTATGGTTAATGGTGTATGCCAGTTAATATGTCTATACCAAAGTAAGTATATAGAGAGTGAGAGGTACTTTATAAGGAAAAGTTGGAGGTAGGACAAATCTGCATGTCATTTGTTCTTACAACAAAACAAATGGTAGATATTTTCACCAAATGATTGTTCAAGCCTTCCTTTTAAGTCTATAGTTAGCAAGTTGGGTCTTCTAGATGTGTAACTGATGGCCAGTAGCTTATCGACTGGATCCAAAATAACCCGAAATCAAAATGTAATAGCAGAGTCCTTCAGAGATACAGAATAACCACCACCCAAAGGTTTCGCCGGGCAGTTCCGACTCGGAATTCTCGATACAGTCACACCACGAAATCCCGAATCAGCTTCCAAGATCACCTCCTAATCCTGCCAAAGACTAGAATAGCAATGGAAAT
>NW_020202761.1:7005-11529 GCF_001531365.2 Cynara cardunculus var. scolymus
ATCAAGTAATGGGATTTGATTGAATCAAATTAACCCACCCATGACCCACTTGGCTCGGTTCTTGAAGCGGGTCTGGTTCGTCAAACGGTTCATCAAGAGGGCTATCCTCCCCAGCAACAAGAAAGTTTGTCCTCAAACTTGGGATAGGGTCATTCAGATCGTAGTATGGTTGAAGATCAACGACATTGAACGTAGCCGCTGCTGCAGGTGTTCTTAGAAGATCGACTTTGTAGGCGTTGTCGTTAACCTTGGCTAGAATTTTAAACGGACCTTCAGATCTGGGACTGAGCTTTGAACGGCGCTTGGATGGAAAACGATCCTTTCGAAAGTGAACCCAAACCAGATCACCCGGTTGGAAAAGAATGTGCTTGCGTCCTTTATCACGACGATACTTAATGAGTTCATTTGACTTGGTTATCTTATCATGTACAAGCTGATGCAAGGCCTTAATATCTGCAGCTCGATCACTGGCTTCCTGATTAAATTTAGATGATGTATCAAGGACTGCAAGGTCTAGTGGTGTCTTTGGGTCCAACCCGTAAACAACCATAAAAGGATTGTCTAGTGGTCTTGTTGGGTGCTCGATTATAGGCAAATTCAGCTTGAGGTAGTAATTCCTCCCATTGTTTCAGATTAGCATTGAGAAGCAAACGAAGTAGTGACCCGAGAGTACGGTTAGTTACCTCCGTCTGCCCATCGGTTTGGGGGTGACTGGAAGTACTAAATTTGAGCTTGGTACCCATTTTCCTCCACAAAGTTACCCAAAAATGACTTAGAAACTTGACGTCCCGGTCACTAACCCTTGAACGTGGGATTCCATGGAGTCAAACTATTTCTTTGAAGTAGAGATTAGCTATCTGGACAACATCATAGGTGGTATGACAAGCAATGAAATGAGCCATCTTGGAGAAACGGTCAACCACTATCATAATAGAATCCTTTTGGCGTTGCGTTCTGGGTAATCCAATAATAAAATCAAGACGAACGTCTTCCCAAGGGGCAACAGGTACGGGTAATGGCATGTACAAGCCATGGGGAGATGAGTGACTTTTGGCCCGGTGACAGGGTAAACACCGTCGGATATAATGTTCCACATCACGCACCATCTTGGGCCAAAAAAAATGATGCTGTAACATGGTAAAGGTCTTATCAATTCCCAAATGTCCTGCTAGTCCACCCTCATGAGTTTCTTTGATCAAGAGCAAACGAATGCTATGCCTGGGAATACATAAACGGTTTYTCTTAAACAGGWAGCCATYAKAGATATGATAGTCTCCCGTAGCGTGAGTCTGACAGCTGGTAAATWGATCTCCAAAATCAGGATCAGAAGGGTAGTTYTGCGGAAGTAGTTCGAGCCCAACAATTCGCGGCCGTAGTGAATTAACCAATGCATATTTACGAGATAACGCATCAGCCCCTTTGTTTAGTTTTCCAGACTTGTGCTTAATGGTGAAATTAAATGCTTGTAAATACTCCACCCAYTTGGCATGTCGAGAATGTAACCTGTGTTGCCCTTGAATGTATTTAAGTGCCTCATGATCAGAATGCAATATGAACTCCTTGGAGATCAAATAATGTTGCCAATGATCCAAAGCCCTGACTATCGCATAAATTCTTTGTCATAAGTCGAGTAACGCCGCTTTGCTTCATTTAGTTTTTCGCTGAAATAAGCAATTGGGCGACCCAACTGAGATAGAACAGCTCCAATTCCCACTGCGGAAGCATCACACTCGACCTCAAAGACTTGTTCAAAACACGGTAGTGCCAAAACCGGGGTCGATGACAACTGATTCTTGAGCTCTTCAAACGCGGACTGCGCTTGCGGGTTCCAAACGAACTGTTTTAATTTCGTTATTTCAGTCATGGGGGCCACAAGGGTGCTGAAATTCTTCACAAATCGCCGATAGAAAGAAGCTAAACCATGGAAGCTTCGAACCTGTTGACTAGATCGGGGAACTGGCCAATCCCGAATAGCTTGAACCTTTCTTTCATCAACCTGAATACCCTGTGCCGAAACTAAATATCCAAGAAAGGTTACTTGATTAGTGAAAAATTCACATTTATCTAAGTTCCCATAGAGCTTTTCCTGATCCAACACCTCGAACAGCTGTTGAAGGTGGAAGTGGTGATCCTGTTCGGTTCTGCTGAACACATGGATGCCACCGAAATAAACAACAACAAACCTGCCCATAAAATGTTTTAATACTTAGTTCATCAAGCGCATGAAAGTGCTGGGTGCGTTGGACAATCCGAAAGGCATAACGAGCCATTCATATAAACCCTCTTTGGTTTTGAAAGTTGTCTTCCCATCATCGCCTTCATATATTCTGATCTGATGATAACCGCTCCGTACATCGATCTTAGAAAACACGGTAGCACCATGGAGCTCATCTAACAGGTCATTTAATCGGGGAATTGGAAAACGGTACTTGATAGTGATCTTATTGGTTGACCTACTATCCATGCACATTCTCCATTCGCCGTTCTTTGTGGGCACGAGTATCGTGGGAACAGCACACAGGCTGAGTGACTCGCGTATGAGCCCCTTTTGTAACAGCCTATCAACTTGCTTTCTCATCTCGGCTGTTTCTTATGGGTTAGATCGATAAGCTGGTTTGTTAGGTAATATCGACCCGGGAATTAAGTCGATCTTGTGTTGAATGGTACGTAGGGGAGGCAAACCGGAAGGAATCTCAGTAGGGAATACATGTTTATAGGTTTGTAACAAAGACTGGATACAAGGGGGAAGGGTGGTTGGGAGGTTAGGCAAATCCTCATCAAGACCCATAAGAATAAAGTCCTTGAAAGAATAATACTCGTGTTGTTCAGCCTTCAACAAAGTACTTAGGGGCTTAGGGGAAGTGGTGACTGGTGACATTGGGGTGAATATGATTCTTCGATCTTTGTGAGTGAAAGAATAGGTATTTTGATAGCCGTCATGCATCACCCGACGATTAAACAACCACGGGCGGCCGAGTAGAACGTGGCAAGCATCCATAGGAATAACATCACACCAAATCTGGTCTTCATAAGTTCTGCCAATACTAAAAGACAAAAGAGTTCGGTGAGATACACGTATTCCCTTACCTTGATTTAGCCATTGAATCACATAAGGAGACGGATGGGGTTTGGTGCACAGGTTCAATTTGGAGATCATGGTTTGTGAAGCCACATTGGTACAACTACCATCATCGATAATCATCGTGTAGACCTTTTGGGCGACGGTACAACGGGTATGAAAGATAGCTTCTCGCTGGAGGTTTTCTGTTCGATCAGGGCTATTACTGAGTGTTCTCCGTACAACAAGACAAGCTCCTTCATCAGGTCCGACAACTTCTACAACAGAGTTTGCACTTACCACCATTTCTAACGACAAGTCAACCACAAAAGAGTTGTCTCCCTCCTCATACTCGACTAAAGTAACTAACTTCTTGTTTGGACATTCAGAAGCGATGTGTCCCAGCCCTTGACATCGGAAACACCGTCGTGGGGATCTGGTAGGGGCAATTTGGTTTTCAGATACAGTGGAAGGTTTGTTGGTTGGTGTTGTTTTGGGCTGCATTGGGGTTTTGAAAGWAGTTCGACCAGTTTCGAATTTCCCTTTGTTTCGTTGTTGAATGTCGACCTTGTGAGCCAGGAGGGTCAATTCATCTAGAGTCGAGTACTGGTATAGCTCCACCACATTAGCAACACGGGGTTCTAGTCCACCCAAATATCGAACCAAAGTCTGTGGATCATCTTCGGGCAGATCACACTTCATAAACAAATATTCGAAATCGCGAGAATATTCCTCTACGGTTCGTTGATTCTGTTTATGATGATGAAGTTGAGAAAAACTTGCCTGGATATAGTACGAGGGCAGAAACTTTTGCTTCATTAAAYGCTTCATTTTGGACCAATCCTTCACCTTTGACTTACCCATACGTTCACGTTTAGTACACGTGTTGGCCCACCAGGTTGATGCATATTTCCTCAATTTCATAGCCACRATTTTAACCTTGTTCTCCTCAGTTGTTGCTTTGTAATCGAAAACACAYTCTACCGTTCTCAACCATTCCACAAATTCGTCGGGATCAATCTTTCCATCATACTCAGGAATTTCAGCCTTAATGTCGTTGGAGTGCCATGTTCCAGTTCCTTTATGATGGGTTCCTGAATCACCGGTTTCAATGTCATCTTCATCTCGTCGATTAACAGAAAGTTCACGGATCTGCTCTTGCATGGTTTTTATCTGATCAGCCATCGCCTTCTTCTCAGACTCAAGGCTCTCAATAGCTTTCTTCAAGTTACTAGAGCTTCGGGTATCCATAGCCCTGATACCAAATGATGGCCCGTAGCTTATCGACTGGATCCAAAATAACCCGAAATCAAAATGTAATAGCAGCGTCCTTTAGAGATATAGAAAAACCACCACCCAAAGGTTTCGCCGTGCAGTTCAAACTCGGAATTCTCGATACAGTCACACCACGAAATCCCGAATCAGCTTCCAAGATCACCTCCTAATCCTGCCAAAGACTAGAATAG
>NW_020202761.1:11764-18540 GCF_001531365.2 Cynara cardunculus var. scolymus
ATCAAGTAATGGGATTTGATTGAATCAAATTAACCCACCCATGACCCACTTGGCTCGGTTCTTGAAGCGGGTCTGGTTCGTCAAACGGTTCATCAGGAGGGCTCTGCCTATCAGTAACCCAACTTAAGGGGGGGAGGGGGGGAGGGGGTGGTCGAATATTATAGAAAATAAAATATCTAGTCTCCTAAGCTAGGAAAGAAACAAGCAAAATATTTAGTTTCCTAAAACTAGGAAAGATATTGTAATATTAAAAGATTTTCTAGATTTTTCAGAGAGAGTTTCATGTTTTGGTTTTGTGAAGGGATTTGTATAGGCATGTAAATTCATGTATTATTCAGTGAAGAAATTGAATCTCTCTCTCCAAACAACACATTTGTATATACTTGCTCCTAATTGTTTTCTAATTTCTAGGCCTAAAGTGAAGTGGTGTTCTCATTATTTCTCTTCCAAATTTTTCATGTCGTTACTGTACCATGAGCAACAAATATATTGCGAACCTTAACATCCAAGTTGACTTATTTGTGCCTTTGGCCTCTGCTTAAGTAGTCTTCTTCCCATGAATTCTTGCCAAGTACCAACTTTTCTTTCTCACATCACCCTCACATCCCCCTCAATGAATTCCTTTCTCTTCTACCTTCAAGCTATTACCACAACCTCATCCTCATAGAGAATGGCCTTTTTTTGGTGCCAAAATTTTTAAACGAAGTCTCGTTTTGCTCCAAAATCTCTTTATCCTTTTGAAATCTTTCTCCATGGTACAACTATATATGTGGATGCTTTGTTAAATGCCTTTTCACAAACATCTTCTCCTCCAAGATAGACTTTCACTTGAACGCTCTGGTAGTGTTAGTTTATCTTGGTTAACCAAGGAAATGGTGTAAGCATGACGCGAACCATGGATTCTTGTACCAATTTGTTGGTGGTTAAGATAGAGAAAGGAAATGGTAGGAATATAGGTAGAAAAGAAGTTGGAGAGTGAAAAGGGAGTGCAACTTTTATTGAACGATACGAGATATCTTATTTGCTTTCATTATAAAATTCAGGGCGATATGTACACTACCCACTAGATCTTTCTAGTTCTAGGATATTCTACCATTGTTCTCTTAATATCTTGAGATTTGTGTATCTCTATTACAAATACTTCACATCGAGATTTCTAGTAGTCAAAGTATTCTACTACATGAAGTATATTTATAGCACCGCTGAAAGTTTTAGTCTAAATCAAGACGATATGAACTTTACAAGCATATTGACACCAACTATTGTTACATTAAATAATGTTTTGCCATTAAGGACGCATATCGAAGTTTGCAACACCTAACCTCTGGTAGGAAATGTTCCAAAAGTTGGTACACCGTACACCTGGAATTGCAAAATTCAAGTTTTATAGGGACATTGGAAATTGAGTTTGCTATTGTACTAAAAGTTTCATGAGCAAATGTCTATGCAAACTTATATAGGATATTATGTGGAATGTTGTTGAGAGAAATGTCGAAATATGTAGGAAATAGGAAAAGCCTATGGAGAATCTAAATGTCTAGGGAAAAATAACTAGGTTTTAAGAGAACATTGAAAGAACATCCTAGATTTAGAAAAATCTACAAGGCAGTATGATACCCCTAATATGTACTTGTGAAAGAAATTCAATTCCTGTTAGAGGTGGTTAACAGGAGTTGCGCAACTTTCACTTTTAGAATTCCTTGTACCATCATGCTCCCATTTCTTTAGGTCAACAAATATTGCTTGATAGATCATTCAAATGAAAACAAACATTGTTTAACAAGGGTGGTAGTTGTAGGTCAAGGTCATTAGGATCAAATGATGATACACAAACAATGAAACATGATCAAAAATCTTGTTCTATCACCCAGTGAGGAGTGGATGAAATATATAAGAAAATAACTTGAGCAGGTATCACTAAGAAATCAAGGGAAACTCTTACAAGGAGTAGACAGGGTGGTGAAGTTTTGTCTTCAAACCCTTCGAGGTGAGTTTGAAACTCTATTAAGGAAGACTTGCAATCTACTTCTCAAGAGCGTTGGTTGTAAATTGATTCATGAGAAAGTAGGAATCTCTTGATGATGTTCATATCATTTAAAAATCTTAATTCAGTGCTTAGGATGCTTTGAGCCAATGAAAAAAGATCTCAAAAGAAAATTAAAGATGCTCTGGAGACTCTCTTCAAGGAAAACTCACTTTTAAATGACCAGGACTTTGGCATCATAGAAACAAGGTCATGGGCAAAGACTAAAGAAAAGAATACAGTTCGTTTAAGTTTAAGGGGTATTTATTAAAGTGAACCTGATTTTAGGCTAGAATTTTTATTAGTTAATATATTTGGAAGCTTCTAGAATATGTTATTTAGTACTACTATATGTTGGTGATTTTAGTGTCATCAAGCATTTCAGTGTAGTTGTACTTTACCTGAGATCAATGGTGTTTCATTGGTTAAACTATAATATGAGTTAGGAGGTGCGGATTGCACGCATGTATAAGCTACTATGGACCTAAGATTTCCATAAAGAAAGGTCAAGGGGGCCATGCCTCTAACGGGGTTTCAAGGGGCATAGCCCCTTGGCTGTGCGACGTGAATTTTACTCTCGAAAGTCGGAAGCGTGTGCACCAAGTCCTTTTTAGAAGGAAAGGTTGCTTTCTGAATTTTACTCAGAAAAGTGTGAAGCCTTCTGAATTTCACTTCCAAAGTCCACTTGTTAACGTGGGGCTTTATTCAGAAGACAAGTTGTCTTCTGAACTTTGGGCTGTAACCGTTTTTTATCCTATTCGGTTAGTAGTTATTTGGTAGTTCTTATCCACAAATAACTACTTAACCACCTAACTAATTGGCGAGTAACTACTTATTTAAGGGGTTTTTGATCTCATTTAAACAAATTGAAAAACGCATCAACATCTTTGTTTGCGTTATGCTCTCGATTTTGTCAATAAATCTTGAGTGTGAATTCGGATTATCCCTCGGTAAATTTCGTGATACTTGCGGATTGTTGATACAGTTCACGATCCATATACTATACAAGTTCTCTACAGCGATATCTATACCTCGCAAACACAAATTCTGACACTATATACTTGAGAAACATGATGTCAAAATTTAGATATATTTGGAGCGCAATAAAAACTACAAAACAATTGAACTACTAGAAACTGCCATCTAAGTAGAGAAGTCTGTGATATATATACACACACACACACCCACACACCCACACACACCCCCCCACACACACACACACAGGGTTTTAAAAGTCGGAATCAGGCCTCAAGGCATAAGCCTTTAGGCGGTCTGAGGCATAAGCTCCGAGGCGGAACTAAATGTACACCAAAATATGTAGATGTACTACACAAATATATATACAATATATAATACTAAATTACTAAGGGTGGTTCAGTGGTTCTTAACGGAGGAAGGGTGAAACCGTGACATAGGCTGAGATGGTGAGCGAAAATTGGTTGCTTGGAGGAAGAGCCAAGAGGAAGGGTCAAACCACACTTTTTGATCGAGAGGAGGAAGTACTAGCTTTTTAGGGTTTAAAATATTCAAGTACACATTGGAGCCATTGGACTTCAACTTTTAGTTCTTAAGGTGCGGTTTTGGACCGCCTTGCCTCGAGGCGTACGTCAAACGATTTTTAAAACCATGTGTATATATATGTATATATATATATATTAACAGAGTGTGGACTTAAATTTGTACCACAAGCTAAGCTGTTACTTCGGTCAAAGTACATAATAGCGGTTTTAGACTGAGATTTGAAATAGTGGTTATCACGGTGGTATAGCGGTCCAAATATAGCTGTTAATATAATAATTATTAGAATTATATATGTATATAAAATATATATGCATGCATACATAACAAATTCGTTGATGTTGAAAGAAATTTTAGGAGAATGATGATGCTGAAAGAAATTTGAAAATCTAATAAAAAGTCTAATCTAATTTGTTGACCGTTAAAGAATAGTCAATGCTGGATTAAATGATATAAAGTTTTAAACTATTAAATAAAACAAGTCCAAATATAAGATAAAGGCCCAAGCCATTTAAATAAAAGCCCAAACAAGACCAAAATGTAAGCATCAGATTCAAAAGAGGCCCAACTGCAAACAGCGGTAATGCAAACCACTATTATATGTTAAATATTGGTGCAATAGTGGCAAATTGCATCGCTATTCTTGGAATCACAATTTACCACCGCAATTTTGTCTAGGACCAATAACCGCCGCTATTGCACCGATTTTAACAGCATAGACGACAAGAAAAACCTTTCGGGTGATATATACCTCCTTGTACTTGATACCTTCTAGGTGCCCCATAGAGAGAATTCTTTGGCATTCCTACTTATTGTCTTGTCCTCTACCATAACCAACCAAAATCCCGCAGATGTTCCTTGAGTTGTACTTGCACCTTTGCCACAATAGTGCTATATATTACAATCAAATTGGCGTAAATTATCAATGATGCATACTCCAACAGGATTTACGAATTTCATTGGTCCTTTTTGTTCCGTTCATTTAATCGTAGTCTTTCCCTTTTCTCTTTGTAACATATTTCTGGTGTTTGAAGGATCAGCTTGCTTAGCCTAGTTGGTTTTCTGCTTTTCCGTGTGTTTTTTTCACTCACACTGACGGTAATAAAACTGCTTTTAGGTTAGGCACTTTCCTATAGATGCACAGCACTCCAAATTTCTGCATGCCATAAGTTTCTATAGCATCATTTGTTTTGGATTCGGAGAAAGTAATTATCTCGTTTTAGTTACATTTTTTTCCTGTAAGATTGACTGGAACCAGATATTGGGCTCATTAATTTCACAGAAACGGTAAAAACGTTGATTTTTGACTTGAAATAGTTTTGCGAATAGGGCAGTTTCTGTCATCTCTGTGTGTATGCATTTAGAAATATTCTTCTCATCTTGTGGATGTTGTATTTCACAATCTTGTTATTTCAATCATCTGGGATGCTAAGAGAGGTTCAAATTCTATGACAGGGGACATCAATCTGCAAGGAATTTTGGACTTCCAAATGATTGCTGATGCTGATGCTGTGTTTTGTGTTTCTACATGTTTCAAATGACTAAAAGAACATTTGGTTTGTCTCGGAATAAGCTCATCATTCAAAAGAGTCCTGTTTGTTATTCAGCACTCCCAGATATTATGTATCTGAAATGTAAGGTTAGTGATGATTGTTTATAATGATGGTTAACTGCTAATTGGAGTGATTCTGGTTGCCAATTGCCATTGATGCAATGTTTTTTCATTGTGTATACTGCGATTTGAGCATGGATTCATGCCTAATGCCTTTAACACATCACTCTCTTAGGTCCAAACATCTAAAGTGAAGATTAGGGATCAAATCATCTATTAGATGTTGGATTTGTTTAATCCAATAGACTTTGGATAATTGATCTCATCTAATCCAATCGACTTTGGATAATTGATCCGATCTAATCCAATCCCATTATTGGATTGGTTCAATTTTATCAAGGGTGATTCTATTTAAACATCCATCTCCTTATTATTTTTTATGGGGCAAATTGCATAAAAAGTAACGTATTTTTAACTTCATTCCTATTTTTTTTATTAACCTGGATATCCAACCCGCTATGCGAGCCGACTAATCCCAGGGCGACCATCTACTTTGTAGATAGCTCGGAGTCACCGCATTTGAACCTCCGTGGCCAAAAGGGGATTTTTATTCCTCCTTGGATTTGAACCTGGAACCTCCTGGTACTTTTGACCTTTGAAGCCAAGCTTAAACCAATCAGGCACCACCCTTGTGGTTACTTGATTTCTATTTTGGGTAACGTACCTTCAAAACTTCTATTTTGGTACCTAAGATGCAAAGTTTTATACATTTAAGTACCCTGGTAACCGGTTGAAGCATAACCGATTACCATGCTGACATGGCGAGTGATGTGGTATCCGGTTAATGCTTCAGCAAATAATACTGAGTTGGATACCATATCAACATGGTAACCGGTTAATGTTTAAATCGGTTATCTAGGTACTTAAATGTTTAAAACTTTACATCTTAGGTACCAAAATAGGAATCAAGTTATAATACGTTATTTTTTCATGCAATTTGTCCTATTTTAATATCATTTTACAATAATTATTACATTCTTTATTTTTTTATTAATTATTATAACTTACTATTTTTTCCTTTTCCTTTTTTATTCTTATTATTTTTTAATTAATATTAGCATAAATTACACTTTTGGTCCTTGTGGTTACCACATGCTATCAGCGTTCGACCCTTTTTTAAACTAATTACAATTTTAGCCATTGTGGTTGTCATTTTGTTTCACTTTTGGTCTTTCTGATTAACTCATGTTAAAAACCTCCGTTAACTCGACAATGTTTTGGTCCTTTTATAATTTGGTTTAATTTTGAATTAAAATAAATAAATAAATAAAAGTTAACATAGGTTAACAGAATCGAACACAACAATGCAGATACGAACAACTGAATGACCAATATGTCCTCCCTCAATCTTGACACTGTAAAGCGTATCACATGGATCGTGATTGACGGCTCATGATGCTTCTTATCAAAAATCAATTTCCTACAAGAACCTAACTCTATATCTATACTATCTTATAAAGCATTTGGCTAAAACTCTTAAAACTTTTAAAAACTCTTAAACCCGTTCATCCCTAAACGATTTCATCTCTATCCGATTTCATCCCATATCTGAATTCGTGTAACTAACTGCAGATAAACACAATCAAATACAGGATAAACATCTCATTTTAAATATAAAAAATC
>NW_020202761.1:19240-22529 GCF_001531365.2 Cynara cardunculus var. scolymus
AAAAAAATAAATTAAAGAAATTACATAAGAAATGAAAACTTTTAAATAGTTTATTTGACATTAACATTGATATATATTTTTTAAATTTTTTCAAATTTATATTTTATTCAAAAAATAAAATCATTATTGTTTTTTTTAAAGGGAAAAGTTCAAAAAAACCCAATGGATTTTACTGTTTGAAACGATTAAGTCATTGGACAATTTTTTGGAATAAATAAACCTTTGGACATTCTAGAACCTGTTAAATAAGTCATTGGACTTTACAAAACCTGTTAAACCTTTTGACTACTCATCTCCCTCCCGTCTTTTTTGGAATAAATAAAACGAAACATTAAAATCAAGATGTATCTCGCTGCATTGTGCGAGTACACTTCTAGTATATTTAGAAACACGTGCATATTGCTCCTCTATGTCGATGATATTCTTATTATTGCTTCTACCTGATGCTCAGTTCCAACCAGGGCCGTGTCTAGGGTTGGGCGGCCAGGTGTATGTCCGGGGCTCACAAGAAACAGGAGCCCAAACTTTTATAATATATAGTAGTAAAAAAATAGTAAATAAACGAGATACATACATTTTTGGTATATAATAGGACATAAAGAATTTTGTATTATATTAAAGTCCAAACATATATTAATTAATTACATTGGAAAAAATAATATGAAAAAAATTAATTAGTCGTTCATTTTATATGCTTAATTCTTTTGTAAGTTTTTTATCTAGTAGGAAAGTCTAAAACTAATTGTCTATAAAACTTTGATATATTCTCCATCGTTCATCTCCCACTGACTTTTTATTATTATTTTATTTGTATGAATTCTATTTTTACATTAGAATATAGTAGATTTCTTGTTATTGATTAAGAAAACTCCTACATTTGGAAATTTTTTTACCAACCACACGACGATCCGATTTATATATAAATATTTAAGGTTCCAAAACTACCCTTGATTCTTCATACATTATTAACTTCTTATTACCTAATATTAAATGTATGAGCCAAACATTTTTTCTATCTCTAAAACAAGAATAAGATCTCAAGCTATAACAAGTAAGAGTTTTTGATTCCCAGATTGATGGTTCCGAAAAATAATGTTTCAACCTTAAAAGTTTAAAATGGAAATGGAAAACATTAACCTGAGCTAAGATGAAAAATCAACTGATTTCTATTGATTTACATAGAATGTTACTTCGAACAGTCAACATTGCGGTCTTAAATGATGTCAATTTATATATTAAAGGTATATGATATGATGTTTTTATGGTGGAACGAATTGACAATCTTATGTAAAAATGATATGGTAGATAATATTAATTTAAAAATAATTATTAATTAATTTTGCATCTACGATAACTCTATTAAAACGGTTTTATATGAATTATTAATATTTATTGAATTCAATGTTATTTCTAAATATGAAAATGATATATAAAAAAATTATACTTATCGAGACACCTTTTTACATCTCGTTCGGGGTTTATAAATTTCAGGAACAAGCCTGGTTCCAAGACATCATCACTTCTCTTAGTCATGAGTTTGTCGTGTCAGACCTCGGGCCCTCTAAATTACTTGCTCGGGAATTCTGTTACTCGGTAAAAATATGGCTTATTTCATAGTCAACAGGAATATGCCACTGAATTCTTGAGCGAGTTAGTATGCTTAACTGCAAGCTCTGTCAGACACCAACAGACACACAATCCAAACTTGGCATGCACGACCCTCCTATTGTAGATCCCACCTTGTATTGCAGACTCGATGGTATCTTACAGTACCTCAATTTCACTCATCCCGACTTGACATACTTTGCACAACAATTCTGTTTATTTATGTATGCTTCGTTTTATTCGTTGTCTATGTCGATATTATAATACGGTTTTATATGGCTTTAAAAATGATAATGTTTTTATTTTTGTATAGAATATAAATTTGAATCCATCAAACTAACTACTTAAAAGTTATAATTTATTTGTGTAATTTCATTAATTCAAAATTTTTATTATAATTTAATTTAGGCTTAGTAACGAAGTAATTTAATTTTGGTTTAAGAATATAATTTATATATAAAGATAATAGTTAAGTATTTTGTTAAAACTCAATGATTATCTTAATTATATTTTAAAAAATTTATATTTAAAATGAGATATTTATCATGTATTTGATTATATTTATCCACAGTTAATTACACGAATTCAAACATAGAGCTTTAATAAGCTGTATTACTGCATAATTATTTGTAATCTCGAATTTTAAGTTACGTGCATCAATAGATAGTATTTCATGCATAAAAAATGGATTTCAATAGTTTTTATCAAATACTTTATAATATAGTATATATATATAATATTATAAAACATTTGACAAAACTCTTAAAAACTATTTTTTATGCATGAATTACTTTTTATTCATGTATATTACTTAAATTTCAAGATTACAAGTAATTTTGCACTCAGTACAACTTATTAAAGCTCTATTTTACGAAAAATAGAGCTAATTATAGATAAACATAATCAAATATAGAATAAACATCCATTTTAAACATAAAAAATCTAAAACATAATTAATATAATCATTGAGTTCTAAAATGTTTAATTATTATCTTTATAAAAAATTATATTACTAAACCAAAAAAAAATTATTTTGTTATTAAATCTAAATTGAATTATAATAAAAAAAATTGAAGTAAATAATTTACACAAAAAAAAAAAAAAAACGAGAACTATTAGATAGTTAATTTGATACTAATATCGATCTATCTTTTTCAAAAATTTATGTTATCTTCAAATAAATTTTTACACGTGAGACCAGCCTGTTTTCGTGAGACCCGTGAGACCACATTTTTGCACGTAAACTTCACAGCAAAAACACTGTGAAGGTTTAAAAAAAGTCAAACCTTCACAGCAAAAACACTGTGAAGGTTTTAAAAAGTCACCTTCACAGCATTTTGCTGTGAAGTTTCAATTGTAAAATGCTGGTCTCACGGGTCTCACGAAAACAGGCTGGCTTCACATGATCCCAAGTCTATATATATATATATATATATATATATATATATTATATATATATATATATATATATATAGGTGGAGGTTCAAACGAGAACCCCTGTGATTTACAAGAACGCGAGAACAACCCAATAACCTCAAACTTTTTTAATTAATAAATTAACTTTTATTATATATAAATAATTTAATAAGGACAATAATGTAATTAAGTAATTTTTATAATTTCTCCTTCGTTCATGATAATCTCCAGATAGTCGATGGCTTAACATCTTTTCTTCATATCACAC
>NW_020202761.1:22559-24966 GCF_001531365.2 Cynara cardunculus var. scolymus
CTTATCACATGATTATCACACCCAAATCACATGATGACACCAAAATTTTAACTTATCAACCAAAACGTTAACCCAAATGATGTATAACGGTGATTATCACACCCCTATCACATAAGTATCACACTCATATCACATGATTATCACACCCCTATCACATGATTACACCAAAATTTTAACTTATTAACCAAAACGAYAACCCAAGTGATGTATAATGGTGATTATCACACCCCTATCACATGATTATCACATCCATATCACATGATTATCACACCTACTATAATTCTAACCTATTTCGTAACCGTTTACTAGATAATGATAAGACTAATGATAATAATGAGTGTTTAAAAGATTTGATGATATCATTTCCATTATTACCCTTTTAATTTTAAATTTTTTTGAATCTTTTTAAATTTCAATTTTAATTTTAAAAATATTTTAAATTTTATTTTTTATCACAATATGAGGTTATTAGGTTGTTCTTACGTTCTCGTAAATCACAGGGGTTCTCGTTTGAATCCTTCCCTATATATATATATATATATATATATATATATATATCATTCAAAAATAAAAACATTATCGTTTTTTCAAAACTATATAAAATCGTATTATATCGATAGAGATAAAGAATAAAAACTAAACATTAAAATCGAGATTTATCTCACTGCATTGCGTAAGTACCCTTCTAATATATATATATATATATACATACATACATACATATATATATATATATATACACACACACACACATTAGAAAAGTACTCGCGCAATGCAGCGAGACACATCTCGATTTTAATGTTCTATTTTATTATTTATCTCTGTCGATGTTATAATACGATTTTATGTGTTTTAAAAAAAAAAACAATAATGATTTTATTTTTGAATAAAATATAAATTTGAAAAAAAAATATCAATGTTAATATCAAATCAACTATTTTAGCTAATGAAGTCCAAACATAGTGTTCATATATATGTTCTTTCACCATACGATTTCATGTATATGTAGTTTCACCTTATAAATCAACATCATGTTTATATATATATATATATATATATATATATTATTTCACCATATTAATCAAACACAATTTTAATCTATATGTCATTTCACCTTATGGAATCAAAAACAATTTTCTCTATATATTGCATCTGTGACCATCAAATCGAGATTCTTCACAAACAAATTTGGAATTCAACTTCACCTAAAATGTGATCCAAATCATTATATGCTAATTAATGCGACTATCTCTTATAAACAAACATCACAACCTATCATCTATGCCATGGACGTCTTCAAAAAACTTTCTTCCAAATTAGACACCAAGTATGATTTAATAGTTACAAACATACACAACCACATTCTAACAACAAATCAAGACTTCAAAACATCAAAACATCAAACATAAACTAATATTGAAATTAAGATTTCTAGATTAACAACTAATTAATGCAATAAAATGCATCACTTTGATTGGTTACAAATTAAACAATATAGTTCCATTGCAATCCTGTATATGACGCCTAACATAGAATACCTGAAGCTGAGGAGGAAAGGAGGCAACATCACCTTGAGCTGGTGGAGAAGGAAGAAATCTCCATCGTCATTACAGTTCTCTCTCGATTTAAATATATATATATATATATATTCAAGATTTTACTCTTTTATAACAATTAATTAAAAATAAGTTGGTCCATAAAAGCATGTGTTATACTTTTTGCCTAATAAAACCAAATCAATCCAAACCCAACCACTCAATTAATTAAATGAAGTCTAATCCTATGGGTTGACAAGTGGAAAACTTTTATTATATAAATAAATAGACAAACATTTCCTTTTGTTTTAGTTGATCGAGTGAATACATCTTCTGTTGTAGAGAGTGTTTTCTAGGGTTTCTTTTTGCGATTTTGAAATGTATATTGAGGTATATAGTTTTCTACAAAATCATAATCAAAGATTGTAATGACCAAATTCATCATATTCAGGTAGCTTTTCTATACATTCTATAAAACCAATTTTTTTATAGTGATATATGTTGGTTCCGATTCTTTTTTATAATGATATATGTCGGCTCGGATCGTTCCATTAGCATTTAAGAAATATCAAAGAAGTGATTAAACAAGAATGACAAAAACAAATGAACGATAATGCACATGTTGTATGAATGTTTAACATAGTGTGTGTGCGCGTGTGTATATATGTATATGAGAGCGATCAAATGCAAAACCACTTAATTTGTACAAACCGTGCAAACCTCATTCAGCCAATCATAAATTTTTTATTTTGTTTATTTTTTTTGTAATTATGAAAGGTTGATTAATCATTTTTATTGTGGAGGGTGTTAATCATAGATATTATCATCTTCATTATTTTAATTTTAGAGAAATACATGAAACAGTTTCATTA